>NC_137107.1:3347130-3372951 GCF_949357685.1 Gobio gobio
AGTGTGTGGCTCACTGATGTGTGTGTGTGTGTGTGTGTGTGTGTGTGTCTCCTCTAGGACCTGAACACCATCTACGCTCATCTGTACCACATGGACGTGCTGTCTCACCTCAGAGAACATCAGCTCAGGTCAGACTGGAGGGTTTTGACTGTGTAAAGTCTCTTCTGCACACACACACACACACACACACACACACACACACACACACACACACACACACACACACACACACACACACACACACACACACACACACACACACACACACACACACACACACACACACACACACACACACACACACACACACACTCCAGTGTAGATCAGCTGTTCTCTATGTGAATATACAGTAAAGTGTCATTTATTCCTGTGATCAAATCATCATTACGCAGTCTTCAGTGTCACATGACCCTTCACTAATCATTCTCATATGAGGATCTGATGATCAACACACAGTTATGATTATTATCAGTGTTGAAACAGTTCATATTTGTGTGGAAACCGTCATACACTTTATTTTTTAGGATTTTTTGATGAATAGAAAGATCAAAAGAACAGCATTTTAAGTGGTTTTTCTGTCACTTTTGATCATTTTAACGCATCCTTGATGAATAAAAGTGTTAATTTCCTCTGTGAACGTGTGTGTGTGTGTGTGTGTGTTCCAGGTCCATGTGCATGACGGCCAGATATGAGTGGTATGATGCCAGCCACGTTCTCTTCTAGTAAGTAAAACTAGGGATGCACTGAGACGAAGATTCTTAGCCGAAGCGAATAATAATAAAAATACAATTATAAAACTTAAAGGCACAGTATGTAAGTTTGTCTGCTAGAAGTCGCTCATTCAAAACAAAGGCTTGATGATGCCTTGATTTCGCTGAACCATGGGAGTTGTTGTATCATAATCCAACAGGACTCAGAAATCATGTTCATGGATGAGCTGACGTATTACAGATTTATTAACATGACTGAAGTATGGACAGGGCGGAAAAAAAATCGAGCGTTTAAAGCGAAATAAACGCGCGTTCAAGACACGCCAGCCGCTTTCAGCTGTGTTTATGAAACACAACCATGCCTCTCGTTTACATTTAAAAAAATATTAAACACATTAATATGTGGTTCAAGTCAAGTCAACTTTATTTATATAGCGCTTTTTACAATGCTGATTGTTTCAAAGTGTTAAAGCGATAGTTCACCCAAAAATGAACATTAGCCCATGATTTCCTCTCCTTCAAGTCATCCGAGGTGTGTGTGACATTCTTCTCTCAGACGAATAAAATCTGAGTTATATTGCACAAGTCCAGACTAATCCAAGCTTTAGAATTTGATTTATAGTTGCTCTGTTTTTGAAGTCCATAAAAAGTGCATCTGTGCGTCATATAACTGCTCCAGCGGCTCTGGGGTGTTAATAAAGGCCTTCTGAAGCGAATCAATGCGCTTGTGTATGAAAAATATCCATATTTAAAACTTTACCAAGTAAACTTTGGCCTCCGCCTTCTGTGTAAAAGTGTTGAATGTTGAAAGTGAAACTCCAGATGTGTGTGTGACGTCATGACCTGAGCGTTAGTCTTTCCATCCGCAGGGGAACTTTCAACACTTCTTCCATAAACTGAACAGGGAAGCCGGTCAGACGAAAGTTTACTTGATAAAGTTTTAAATATGGATATTTTTCTTACTCAAACGCATTGATTCGCTTCAGAAGGCCTTTATTAACACCCCAGAGCCACTGGAGCAGTTATATGACGCACAGATGCACTTTTTATGGACTTCAAAAACCGAGCAACTATTACTGCTATTATAATGCTTGGATTAGCCTGAACTAGGGCTGCGCAATATATCGAAATTATCGAAATATCGCAAATGTACATATCGCAATATGCATATCGCAAGGGCACGCAATATGCAAATGATTTGAATATGCTACATCAACATAATGAAAAGTGTACGTTTTAGTTTGACGCATATAGCAGAGAATAGACTGAGCACACGACTGTTACTCATGTGACTTGCTTGACGTTAAAAAAAGTTATTAAACGCAATAACTTGCGAAAAAACAACTTCTTGCAGTCTCGCGCTGTCTGACAAACACACACACACACACACACACACACACACCGAAACGTGCGCACAAGCCGTTCTTTTTCGTGTCTTGACACAAATGATATCATTCTGTTTTTAAATATTTTTTTTTATGTAATTTAAATAGATTTTACACACTTAAAGCAATATCGTATCGCATATCGAATATCGCATTATTTAACAAGGATATCGCATATCGCATTTTTCTTCAATATCGCACAGCCCAAGTCTGGACTTTTGTAATATAACTCAGATTTTATTCGTCTGAGAGAATGTCACACACACCTCGGATGACTTGAGGGAGAGTAAATCATGGGCTAATTTTCATTTTTATCTAATAATTAGATTTATTTGGATATTTAGTTTGTCCCCAACTGAGCAAGCCAACTTGTTCAGACAAGTGTGCATATGATTATCACTGTAATAAAATTAAATATGACATAAAACCCAACCCAGCCTCTTTTTGTTAAATGTCAGTTTATGTGTGATCAATAATAGCCATTATAAAAGGTATAAGAAGCTATACAGGAAATAAAGCAAACAATTCAGTCAAACATATAAAGTCAGCGCTAGTAGGCTACAAAAGTAAAGTTAAATAGCCTGGCAAAAAAAAGTAATGAAACTTCACTTTGCCCAAAAACACCAGATCACATGTGAGAGGAGCTCTCTTTATAAATAAACCACGATTTGAGCTTTAAACTACTACATTCCCACCTGAAAAACTCTTAAAACTACATTTTGTGACACAATAATTTAAGTAGTATTTTTAAATTACGCTGGGTTTCTCGTCCGCTATTGACTTGCCATTAGTTTATCACCACATGACCGCAGCGAGCCGGCTCCTGATTGGTTAACACGCCGCGAATTGACAGCAAAGTTCAGTTTTTTCAACTCGGCCGTCAGACGCGAATTCACTTCAAACGCGTGAATGTACAAAAAGAGTCACTCGCGCATTCACGCGTTTGAAGCGAATGAGGCGAAATCGTGTCCACCTCGCCGCGCTAAAAGCGTCTATCGCGCCTTTACATTGACTTAACACTAGAACCACCAGGGGGCGCTGTTTACCGAAAACCACCAGCGGGTAAAATTGACCCAAGCAGATTATTACTGTATTGATACGGCTAAAAAACGTGATATATCACTGTATTATGCCACGGTCTTCACAAAGTAGTGTATCGAGTCATGAAATGATTATGTTTAGTCATCAACTGTGTTTTTGTCCGGTTGTTTTATGCTATTTTAAGCAGATACACTAATCACTTTTTGGTGACTATAGGCTAAACCTGCAACGACGACGAGAATTAGAGGGAAATAAATACATATTTGGGTGGTGTAATATTATAATAAAATGCAATTAATCCCATATTAAGATAACCCATGTTATTTAAATTACTAAAATACCATAAATAGACAATAAAGAGCTGTAATAATTCACAGCACTGCATGATGTATGACAACTCACGATAAGGATAACACATGCACAGTTTGACCTAATTAATTATTCATTTGTATAGTTATATCATGTATAATTTTAATAAGAGAACAACACCAATAAACTTGGGATAATCATGAAAATTGTTTTATTCATTCCATCAAATCAGATTTTTGTTTTCAGGAAACGGGCAGACTTGAATAAATCGCAACACAGAAGCAAACAATACTCAATACAAAATTGCAAAACAAAAATTTATAATTAATCCAAAGTTTGAACATTTATAAATAGGCTAAAACATCAAGCCGAAGCGTTGCTCAAACACAGCGCGAAAATAGAGGATTTAAACAGGGGTAAATTTGACCCGCTGGCGCTTATAGATATAAATGCCCCGTTTTATCGAAACAATTTTTAACAACAGGGGATTGTAAATAACACAGTTTTAGTAAAAGTCAGTGACTGGGAGACTTGGACATTTTATTGGAAATCTGTTATGTACATATGAAAAACATAACTGTGTTGAGCTGGAGAATAATGATCAGTTTCTGTCCATTAATGATCCAAACAGTGTTAAAATTGATCATTTCTCTGGATTTAAACATTCTTGGAAACATTTGGGATTATATACACAAGTCGACAAAATGTATAACACCGATCTAGTGGATATTTGAATCCAGAAATCTTACACATTGTGCCTTTAAACGTACTATGCTCAAAGCAGCATTTCTTATTTTGAAATTGAAGTACTAAAACAATATTAAATCTGCATGATGATCTGTTGATATGAGCGCTGATGTGTGTGTGTGTGTGTGTGTTGCAGTGCTGACAGCATCTCCACCTGCTGGTTCGTCCTGCTCTCCGGCTCAGTGCTCGTCAAGGAGCACATGTATCTGGCACGATGCTGGTATGTACCGCACACACGCACACGCGTGTGTGTGTGTGTGTGTGTGTGTGTTATTGGACAAATTAAGTCATGCATGTGTTTTTTATTTTTTATTTTTATTGACAAAAAACAGCAAAATACAAAACTCTCGTAGGGGAAAGAGAGTAAACACATACATGGAATTACAAATGTAGTCAAAATACAAAAGTTAATAATTAAACAGAAAACAACAACAGAACAAAAAAGAAAAAAAAAGAAGAAGAAAAAGAAAGGGGGCTATTTATAAACAAAAGTCATTGTCAAAAAGGCTATTTTTTTTCTTTTTTCCCCCTTTTCATTTTTTTCTCTTTTTTTGATTTTATACACACAATTCTGACTTTATAAACACAATTCTGACTTTATACATGCAATTCTGACTATATCTCAATTCTGACTTTATATCTCTCAATTCTGACTTTATACACGCAATTCTGACTTTATACACATAATTCTGACTTTATACACATAATTCTGACTTTATACACACAATTCTGACTTTATATCACACAATTCTGACTTTATAAACACAATTCTGACTTTATACACACAGTTCAAATCTGACTATCACACAATTCTGACTATATCTCAATTCTGACTTTATACACGCAATTCTGACTTTATACACACAATTCTGACTTTATACACATAATTCTGACTTTATACATGCAATTCTGACTATATCTCAATTCTGACTTTATACACACAATTCTGACTTTATACACACAATTCTGACTTTATACATGCAATTCTGACTATATCTCAATTCTGACTTTATATCTCTCAATTCTGACTTTATACACGCAATTCTGACTTTATACACATAATTCTGACTTTATACACACAATTCTGACTTTATACACACAATTCTGACTTTATACATGCAATTCTGACTATATCTCAATTCTGACTTTATATCTCTCAATTCTGACTTTATACACGCAATTCTGACTTTATACACACAATTCTGACTTTATACATGCAATTCTGACTATATCTCAATTCTGACTTTATATCTCTCAATTCTGACTTTATACACACAATTCTGACTTTATACATGCAATTCTGACTATATCTCAATTCTGACTTTATATCTCTCAATTCTGACTTTATACACGCAATTCTGACTATATCTCAATTCTGACTTTATATCTCTCAATTCTGACTTTATACACACAATTCTGACTTTATACATGCAATTCTGACTTTATACACACAATTCTGACTTTATACATGCAATTCTGACTTTATACACACAATTCTGACTTTATACATGCAATTCTGACTATATCTCAATTCTGACTTTATATCTCTCAATTCTGACTTTATACACGCAATTCTGACTTTATACACACAATTCTGACTTTATACACGCAATTCTGACTTTATACACATAATTCTGACTTTATACACACAATTCTGACTTTATACACACAATTCTGACTTTATACACACAATTCTGACTTTATATCACACAATTCTGACTTAATACACATAATTCTGACTTTATACACACAATTCTGACTTTATACACACAATTCTGACTTTATACACACAATTCTGACTTTATATCACACAATTCTGACTTTATACACACAATTCTGACTTTATACACATAATTCTGACTTTATATCACACAATTCTGACTTTATACACATAATTCTGACTTTATACACGCAATTCTGACTTTATACACACAATTCTGACTTTATATCACACAATTCTGACTTTATACATGCAATTCTGACTTTATACACACAATTCTGACTTTATACACGCAATTCTGACTTTATATCTCTCAATTCTGACTTTATACACGCAATTCTGACTTTATACACACAATTCTGACTTTATATCACACAATTCTGACTTTATACATGCAATTCTGACTTTATATCTCTCAATTCTGACTTTATACACGCAATTCTGACTTTATATCTCTCAATTCTGACTTTATATCACACAATTCTGACTTTATACACACAATTCTGACTTTATATCACACAATTCTGACTTTATACATGCAATTCTGACTTTATACACACAATTCTGACTTTATACACGCAATTCTGACTTTATATCTCTCAATTCTGACTTTATATCTCTCAATTCTGACTTTATATCACACAATTCTGACTTTATACACACAATTCTGACTTTATATCACACAATTCTGACTTTATACATGCAATTCTGACTTTATACACGCAATTCTGACTTTATATCTCTCAATTCTGACTTTATATCTCTCAATTCTGACTTTATATCACACAATTCTGACTTTATACACACAGTTCAAATCTGACTATCACACAATTCTGACTTTATACACGCAATTCTGACTTTATACACACAATTCTGACTTTATATCACACAATTCTGACTTTATACACACAATTCTGACTTTATACACATAATTCTGACTTTATATCACACAATTCTGACTTTATACACATAATTCTGACTTTATACACGCAATTCTGACTTTATACACACAATTCTGACTTTATATCACACAATTCTGACTTTATACATGCAATTCTGACTTTATACACACAATTCTGACTTTATACACGCAATTCTGACTTTATATCTCTCAATTCTGACTTTATACACGCAATTCTGACTTTATACACACAATTCTGACTTTATACACGCAATTCTGACTTTATATCTCTCAATTCTGACTTTATACACGCAATTCTGACTTTATATCTCTCAATTCTGACTTTATATCACACAATTCTGACTTTATACACACAATTCTGACTTTATATCACACAATTCTGACTTTATACATGCAATTCTGACTTTATACACACAATTCTGACTTTATACACGCAATTCTGACTTTATATCTCTCAATTCTGACTTTATATCTCTCAATTCTGACTTTTTATCACACAATTCTGACTTTATACACACAATTCTGACTTTATATCACACAATTCTGACTTTATACATGCAATTCTGACTTTATACACACAATTCTGACTTTATACACGCAATTCTGACTTTATATCTCTCAATTCTGACTTTATATATCTCAATTCTGACTTTATATCACACAATTCTGACTTTATACACACAGTTCAAATCTGACTATCACACAATTCTGACTTTATACACGCAATTCTGACTTTATACACACAATTCTGGCTTTATATCTCTCAATTCTGACTTTATATCACACAATTCAAATCTGACTATCACACAATTCTGACTTTATACAAACAATTCTGACTTTATACACATAATTCTGACTTTATACAAACAATTCTGACTTTATACACATAATTCTGACTTTATACACATAATTCTGACTTTATAAACACAATTCTGACTTTATACACACATTCTGACTTTATACACACATTCTGACTTTATACACACATTCTGACTTTATACACACAAGTCATGCATGTTATGATGTCATGGAACTGGTATGTGTGTGTGTGTGTTTAGGAGGAGTTTCACTTCCTCAACATGCCTCTCGTTTCTCTTTCCTCATTCCTCTTAATTGTTCAGAAAAATCATGTTAGCTAGGACTATATCCCGCAGGCTAACTGTTCACCGCCACTACAGCGCTAGGCTAGGCTAATCTGCTGTATCTTCCAGTTCAGCGCTGGTCTAAAGGGGCGGATCCAGAGCAGGGCCATGCACAGACATTTGGAGGGCAGTGGCCCAAACCAAAAAAGGGGCACTGGGGTGGGGGGGCATTGGGGGCGAGGATTGGGTGCTTGTCCATACAAATTATCCTTCTTACTCTTACTAGTCAGTCAAAACAGTTTTGATCTAACTCTGTGTCTATCGAAATAGTGATATATGATATTGTATTATGTCGAATATCAAAGTTTTTGTGTCTATTTGTTAATGAAGGACTTGTGGACACAATGTTTTTGGCTTTGTGGAGTAAATGTTATAGCTTTTATTTTGAAGAAAAAAGATTAAATTAGACTCTTGGGGTAAGATGACCCAGCCATATTTGGCACAGAAGGCCCCAAGTGGCATGCTGTTATTGTTTTTAAATTGAATACTTATTGTAATTAACAGGGCTATTATTTAATATTTTCATGAGTTAGATGTACATTTCAGGCTTCTTCACTTTCATTAAAACTATAGGTTAATTGAGTGATTTCTATTATGACAAAATCTATTATGTTTTTTTTATTATGACATATCTTCAATTAAAATATGGGCAAGTAAATATTGATATGCTTGTACATAAGTCATAAAAAAATACCTTTCAGATGATTATCTTTTACTGGGATTCAGAATTTTCTTTGATCAGTTATTCGATTATTCTACTAAATTGTCAAAATAAAATTAAGTAGAATATTTTTAGTATTTTACATTATGACACGGAAGATGTATAGCCTAAATTGTAATAAAAATGATATCAAAAGTAATTTATACATTCTGCAACAGTTTATGGGTTATTATATGAAATTAGGCCTATATATATTCTACAAAGTGTGCCATCAACAACAAAGTTGATGTTATTTATATTAGATCAAACTTAATTAGACAAGAATTATAATTATTTTCCAAGAACGTGTATTTTGTGCAAGTTGTTAGCACTATTAGAAGATCAGGAGCAAAATAATACTGACAGAAACACAAAAACAAACGACCAATTCCGCGGATTGTAAGTTTGGCTGGAATAACGACTCTTTCTCTTCCTGCCCTTCTGAACGCGAGCCGTAATGCTTAAAAACAACCTGTAAATGCCCAACATAATGTCACTTGGAGCATTTATGTCATAAAGGGGTCATGAAATGTAGTTTCAGAATTTTCTCAAGCTCCAAAAAAAGCATTTTCTGTTCTCATTTTCACTCTCTGTGACTCGATTTGAGGGGCGTGACCTCTTGCAGAAACTGCTGTGATTGGCTAACTTCCACGCCCTCCTTTACAGCATGTCATGTGTTTTGATACTCGAGCTGGGATTAAAGCGGTGTGTGTTTGAGTCAATCACAGCAGACGGAATTTAAACAACCGGGTATGTAGTGGTTTTATTAGCAACACTCAAACACTGATACACTTGGTGTCAAGAGCATTAAATGCTGGTTTGATGTGTATTACTAACACACTGTAACACCGGACACGAGTGATTAAAAATAACACACAATGCTTGGCACTTGGCAATAAAAGATAAGAGATAAAGAGACGGAGACATGTCAATGAACATCCAGGTACTTTAAAAGTAGGAAGGCAGTAGGGATGCAACAATACAGTTAGTCCATGGTTCAATACACACCTCGGTTTTTAACCACGGTTTTCGGTTCGATTTTTAAGCGACAGGAACAGAAAGAGGTTAAAGAGAAAAAAACTATTTTTTAATTGCAATACTCTTTCTTTATTTTACTTAAAAGAATTGAAAAACCTTACTTAAACTTAAAACTTTACTTAAAAAAAAACCTTGTACACATTCCTAGTGTATAGTATAATATAAAATAAATATATATAAAGATTTACACTGGCAGCTCAGAGCTGTACAGCTGCATTTAAGTATGAAATTGAATGAATAAATGTAAAAACAAAACGCTTCACAGACTTCACTATAAAATATACATTGATTCTCATTAAAGCTGCTGTATTAAAGTTTTTCAGTCAAGAGCAGAGAGTGATTTTCTCTTTGTCTTTTGTTGTTGTATTAACATTAAAGGGATAGTTCACTCAAAACTGAAAATTCTGTCATCAAGAAATGAACACAGGTTTGGAACAACATTAGAGTGAGTAAATAATGACATAATTTTAGAGGTGAACTGTCCCTTTAAGGCAAGCGTGTTCACTATAGGCTGCGCCGCTGTCAATTAAAGACCTGCACGCATCTAATATACGACACACACCGATTTTACTTTCACTTTAGACATAACTGACTGTGTTTATGTTAACCTTGTGTGTATTTGACAGTATTAGCGCAGTAAGACGACTACTTAGTCCAGTAATCACGTGTTTGACAGGCGTTTAGTGTGCGCGCTCTGAAAAGCGCATGTTAAAACCATGCATAAGCACCCAAATGAAATGTTTAACCGGCAAGGCTGTAAAAAGCATGCATATAATGAACTTTGGTGATTGTGAATAACTCTAGTGTTCTGTGAGTATAACTCCACCAGTAACCTGTGATGTGAATGTATGTCGCGTTGTTCAGTATTGGGATGGAGGCAAATTACAGAATTTGTAGAAAAATTATTAATTCAATGCAAAACCGAGGAAACCGCAATTCACAAGCGCGTATTGAACCGTGAATCCCGTACCGAACGGTTCAATATTATATTGAGAATTGTGGCATCTCTAGAAGGCAGGGTCTGTTTCCTGCACACGTGGATAAACTACAACAGATAAACACATCAGCTGTGTGGACGCCAACTAATCGCTAACTGTTCTCGGTTTTAATTGATACTGATATTAGAGCCCGACCGATATTTCCAAATTTTCCAAACTATCGGTATCGGCTGTTTATGATGGCCGATAAATTAATATTTAAAAAAATAATAAAAACGGACGAAACACCACTCAACCACATTATGAGTGTTGGCGTTTCATAGTTTGTCCACCAGAGGGCGCTCTACAACGTGCAGGTTGGCAACACCAGCTGATCCAGCGAACATTCACAACAGATCATCCGTGAAGTGCATATATTAATACTATATAGATTTTTTGTTTTGTTTTTGTGTTTTCGTCCAAAGGACTTTAAGTTTAAATCTTAAGTATGTATTTTTATAAATTTTATTTATCAGAACTTTAATATATTTTTATGCTCCTCTGTTCTGTTGTAACAATAAAACAAACAAGTTTATTTTTAAACTGCATTATCATGTTATATTAGAGAGGCTGAGGGATCATGAATAACTACAAATAAGGGAAATCTGTTTAAGTTTTTTACGTGTTTCTGTATATATCGGCCGATATATCGGATTTTTAAATCATCAAATATTGTATCGGTATCAGCCTTAAAAATCCTTTATCGGTCGGGCTCTAACTGATATGGATTTTTATCCTCAATATCTTTTCATCTTTGCTTTTTTCTGTTTCTGCCTGAACGTCACGTTATTTGTAGCGCAGCATCCACAATCTCAGGAAGATTTGCTTAACTGTCACCTTTAATATGGCACTTTAACTTGAGTAAACAATTAATAAACTTTAAACTTTTGGCGCTCTTGTGTCCTGACAGATGCTCATTCAGCATTTAAAACCGCTTAAGAACAATCATGTCAAATTTACCTCAGAAAAGCCATTCAATGCTCATAAACTAGTTAGTCAGCTAGAAAGATAACTATAGAAAGGGGCATTTTGCTAAATATATGCACTATATTACATAATCCTTATATTTTTACTTCAACTATTGTCTTTGTGAGAAAGAATGGAAGAAGCTAACAATGAGATTCAACGTTTAACATTAATGTTTAGCACTCTTATGGAAATATGATAATATTTTTTAATTATAACTTAAATCTGATTAATTTTCAAATTGTTTGTTATAAATCAACATCTCAGGAAAATGTTATGGGGTTTCTAATCAAAATATGACTTTCTGTTACAAAACACGGCATTGATTTCATACATGTCCACTTAAATCATGTTTATCAGGCATTTTGGAGACATAACAAGTGAATGGGGAAAGAAATTACATATCAATATTCCTATGAAATATTAGATATTATAATGAAAATGTTGCCAATTATTGCTCCCATTATTACACTTCTTTTTTCATTACATGTTGCACCAAGAACACATTAATATGCGTTGTATTGAATGGGAAAATCCAAGTATGGCAATTTTACTCACGTATTTCATAAAGTAAAATCATTTATCAATGCATTCCGTTATATCTTTCATAACATAGTTCAGAATCATCTTGTTTAAAAAAATCCTGAAACCTAAAAATGTATTGGTGAATTAAAAATAAATCCCATTGTTTTTGCCTATACATGCAATTTCATGTCATTTTATGTTTTAAACAATTCAGTCCTGGTGTCAACTACAGAGGATATATCATAACATATGCATAAAATATCATTTTTTAATTTTTTTCATTTGTTTCTTATGCTCTAAACAATATAATGACATGAAAAAATACTAAATTCAAAACACTTTTTTTTTCTTCTGGGTCCCAGGAGGATATAGGAGCTTAAAGTCAGCGTGAAACGGAAGACGCGATTGCTCTTTTTCCCCCTATTGTGATGTATATCCGAGTGAAACGGCTTCTGAAATTAGAAAAAATAGGGCGGGGCTTGATTTCGTCTTTAGGGATTTGATTGGAAGTTGGGCGTTCTTAACAAAATGGAGGAAATGAGACGGACCGCGTAAGCCCCGCCCTCGCGCCATAGCACATGACAGGAAGAGAAGCAAAGGTTAACGTATTTTATTAAAGATTATGAAGACACATGAAGTTAAAAATGTATTTCATACATTTACACAGCAAAAAATGCTTTTCTTACTTAGTATTTTTGTCTTGTTTTCAGTCCAAATATCTAAAAAATCTTACATTAAGAAGCATTTACTAGACAAGCAAAAGTTTTTGTCTTGTTTTGGGGGAAAATTAATAACTTAAAATAATCTTAAAATAAGCAGAATAATCTGCCAATGGAGTAAGCAAAATAATCTTGTTTTCTGTTTGAATTAAGATTTTTTTGCTTACCCCATTGGCAGATTATTTAGCTAATTTTAAGCAAAAACTTGAGTTCTTTCCCCCAAAACAAGACAATAATTTTTATTTGGCTAGTAAATGCTTCTTGTTTTGAGATTTTTTTTAGATATTTGGACTGAAAACAAGTCAAAAATACTAAGTAAGAAAAGCATTTTTTGCCGTGTATAATAAACACTACAATATTGATTTCATGGCGACTTTAATTCACATATTCAGAATTGATATTCAAATCAACTCTAGTGTGAATTCATAAGAAGGCCCTGAAATGCGTTTATGAAGCCTCGTGGCTGCATGTTTGTTTTCGTTGTGGGTGTGTCTTGTCCTGAAACGTAAAGGGATGTGTGTGTGTGTGTGTGTCTGTGTGTGTGTGTTTGCTGACCTCCACGGGGGCCAGTCGGAAAGAGGAATGCGGAACTCGTGTCGCTAGAGTTTTCCAGCTGTGTGTGTGTGTGTGTGTGTGTCGTGAACGCATGCAGACGGGAAGCAGCCCTCACTCCTGTCTCACACACACACACACACACACACACACACACACACACACACACACACACACACACACACACACACACACACACACACACACGCACGTTAATACCACAGTGGAGAACTGGGAAGTTGGCTCATTTCCTTTCAGGATTTCGCACTCTTTCTTTCACGTTTGGAGGTTTTGGAGCATTTCTCTGAAGTAAGACGCCGTTCCTCATCAGGAGAATCTGGGCGATCTTGTACAGGTGGGAATATTTCAGATGCTTTGAACTGGTTTGGTGGCATTGTTTGGAAGTAGCTTGAAGCCGTTGGTGACTCCAGCCATGGATGAGCAGCTTTCGCCGGAGGACATTGGGCTCCTGTAGCAGCACGTTTGTTCTTAAGGACACCTGGAGGTGTGAGCTTTCATCCGTTTGCTCTGGGATCATGTCGCGTGTTTCATCTCACTGTGAGTAGCTTTTCTATGACGTGTGTGTGTGTGTGTGTGTGTTGTGGCTCACGTGCCGAGTTGTTATAACAGCACAATCCCAGGTTTGTGGGCTCAGTGTCAGCACTTTGTTTTGTCATGGAGACACGTTTTTGTCATCAATGGCCCGTGTTTTCAACATCCCCAGTTTCAGGAAGTTCTGCTCAGACTCTCACTTCTTCTTCGCACGTTCAGCTCGTGCATGTGCTCATGTAGTTACTAAACAGATGACTCTCTTGTTCTAGCATGATCTAACAGATCTAGGTTTGCACATTTTGGCCATGGGTGTTTTCTTTCAAGTCCCTCCTGATCTTTTGGCCTGTCCAGGTAAGTGTGTGGAGGACCGTATGGTTCGTTTTATTTTTTACAGAGAATCGTTACACCCCTAATTAGAACTATACATACCTGCAAACTAGTCGCTTTTCGCCGTTTTGAATCAAAATATGTCATTTATGCGAGTTGTGTAGATTCGTTGGGTTGGTTGGTGAAGTTGAAAGTAGTGTTAGACCGATATATCGGGCCGATATTTGTGATTTTTACGTGTAACGCCGATATATCGGGCCGATATTTGCGATTTTTATGTGTATCGGCCGGCCGATATTTGTGATTTTTACACGTATCGGCCGGCGATATATCGGCCGATATTTGCGATTTTTACGTGTATCGGCAAGGCTGCTGCGTTCGCCGATATTTTTTCCCTGCATTATTTCCAGACAGGCGTCCACAGGGCAGCTCTCACCGTCTTCAAACTCTCTCGCTCTCCCTCGCACATATTAATCAAAATCAATTGAGAATTGACACGATGGTAAAAGGTGGAAAGACTGAAGTTTCACGTGGAGCATTGGGAGATTTCTCCTGAATTACCGCTGGTGTTGCTCTACAAGAGATTAAGTGAAGTGCACCTACACTCTAAACAATGCTGGGTTAAGAATAACCCAAGTTGGGTTGAAAATGGACTAACCCATCAATTGGGTTGTTTTAAGCAAACATTTAACCCAACCGCTGGGTCAAAACAACCCAGTTGATGGGTTAGTCCATATTCAACCCAACTTGGGTTATTTTTAACCCAGCATTTTTTAGAGTGTAGCCATTAAATGACTAGGTTGTGAATAGTTGTTAAATGAAGTATAGTGCAGTCAGTGTGCACTTTATTATGCTGCTCGCTTGTTGAGACTGTGCGCAATAGTGTCATTATTTTATTTATGCTTAAATATTTATTTTCAGAATTTATTTTCAACACTGAACTCTTTTTTTTCTTGTTCTACCTCGCCTGTTTTTACTATTTGTTAAATATTGTTTTTTTTAGTTCAATAAATGTTCCTTTTTTAAATTGTAAATTTTAAATTGATATCATCATGATCATTGTGTCATTTTTATGTTGTAAATAAGGGAGCAAAAGCAGTATCGGCTCCAAATATAGGCTCAAGAGAATCGGCAGCTCGTATCTGATATTGTAATATCATAATCTGATATTACTCTTATAATCTGCTATTACTCTTATAATCTACTCTTATAATCTACTATTACTCTTATAATCTGATATTACTCTTATAATCTGATATTACTCTTATAATCTGATATTACTCTTATAATCTACTCTTATAATCTACTATTACTCTTATAATCTGATATTACTCTTATAATCTGATATTACTCTTATAATCTACTATTACTCTTATAATCTGATATTACTCTTATAATCTACTATTACTCTTATAATCTGATATTACTCTTATAATCTGCTATTACTCTTATAATCTGCTATTACTCTTATAATCTGATATTATTCTTATAATCTGATATTACTCTTATAATCTGCTATTACTCTTATAATCTGATATTACTCTTATAATCTGCTATTACTCTTATAATCTGATATTATTCTTATAATCTGATATTACTCTTATAATCTGATATTACTCTTATAATCTACTATTACTCTTATAATCTGATATTACTCTTATAATCTACTATTACTCTTATAATCTGATATTACTCTTATAATCTGATATTACTCTTATAATCTGCTATTACTCTTTTAATCTGCTATTACTCTTTTAATCTGATATTACTCTTATAATCTGATATTACTCTTATAATCTGATATTACTCTTTTAATCTGATATTACTCTTATAATCTGCTATTACTCTTTTAATCTGATATTACTCTTATAATCTGACATTACTCTTATAATCTGATATTACTCTTATAATCTGATATTACTCTTATAATCTGCTATTACTCTTATAATCTACTCTTATAATCTACTATTACTCTTATAATCTGATATTACTCTTATAATCTGATATTACTCTTATAATCTGCTATTACTCTTATAATCTACTCTTATAATCTACTATTACTCTTATAATCTGATATTACTCTTATAATCTGATATTACTCTTATAATCTGCTATTACTCTTATAATCTGCTATTACTCTTTTAATCTGCTATTACTCTTTTAATCTGATATTACTCTTTTAATCTGATATTACTCTTTTAATCTGATATTACTCTTTTAATCTGATATTACTCTTATAATCTGATATTACTCTTATAATCTGATATTACACTTATAATCTGCTATTACTCTTATAATCTGATATTACTCTTATAATCTGCTATTACTCTTATAATCTGCTATTACTCTTATAATCCTGCTATTACTCTTATAATCTGCTATTACTCTTTTAATCTGATATTACTCTTATAATCTGCTATTACTCTTTTAATCTGATATTACTCTTATAATCTGATATTACACTTATAATCTGCTATTACTCTTATAATCTGATATTACTCTTATAATCTGCTATTACTCTTATAATCTGATATTACTCTTATAATCTGCTATTACACTTATAATCTGCTATTACTCTTATAATCTGATATTACTCTTATAATCTGATATTACACTTATAATCTGCTATTACTCTTTTAATCTGATATTACTCTTATAATCTGATAATACACTTATAATCTGCTATTACTCTTATAATCTGCTATTACTCTTATAATCTGCTATTACTCTTATAATCTGCTATTACTCTTATAATCTGATATTACTCTTATAATCTGATATTACTCTTATAATCTGATATTACTCTTATAATCTGATATTACACTTATAATCTGCTATTACTCTTATAATCTGATATTACTCTTATAATCTGCTATTACTCTTATAATCTGCTATTACTCTTTTAATCTGATATTACTCTTATAATCTGATATTACTCTTTTAATCTGCTATTACTCTTTATAATCTGATATTACTCTTATAATCTGCTATTACTCTTATAATCTGATATTACTCTTATAATCTGATATTACTCTTATAATCGGCTATTACTCTTATAATCGGCTATTACTCTTATAATCTGATATTATTCTTATAATCTGATATTACTCTGATAATCTGATATTACTCGTATAATCTGCTATTACTCTTATAATCTGCTATTACTCTTATAATCTGATATTACTCTTATAATCTGATATATATTACTCTTATAATCTGCTATTACTCTTATAATCTGCTATTACTCTTATAATCTGATATTACTCTTTATAATCTGATATTATTCTTATAATCTGATATTACTCTTATAATCTGATATTACTCTTATAATCTGCTATTACTCTTATAATCTGATATTACTCTGATAATCTGATATTACTCTTATAATCTGCTATTACTCTTATAATCTGATATTACTCTTATAATCTGCTATTACGCTTATAATCTGATATTACTCTTATAATCTGATATATATTACACTTATAATCTGCTATTACTCTTATAATCTGATATTACTCTTATAATCTGAAATTACTCTTATAATCTGCTATTACTCTTATAATCTGCTATTACTCTTATAATTTGATATTACTCTTATAATCTGATATTACTCTTATAATCTGCTATTACTCTTACAATCTGCTATTACTCTTATAATCTGCTATTACTCTTATAATCTGCTATTACTCTTATAATCTGATATTACTCTTATAATCTGCTATTACTCTTATAATTTGATATTACTCTTATAATCTGATATTACTCTTATAATCTGCTATTACTCTTATAATCTGCTATTACTCTTATAATCTGCTATTACTCTTATAATCTGCTATTACTCTTATAATCTGCTATTACTCTTATAATCTGATATTACTCTTATAATCCTGCTATTACTCTTACAATCTGCTATTACTCTTATAATCTGATATTACTCTTACAATCTGATATTACTCTTATAATCTGATATTACTCTTATAATCTGATATTACTCTTATAATCTGATATTACTCTTATAATCTGCTATTACTCTTATAATCTGCTATTACTCTTATAATCTGATATTACTCTTATAATCCTGCTATTACTCTTACAATCTGATATTACTCTTATAATCTGATATTACTCTTATAATCCTGCTATTACTCTTATAATCTGCTATTACTCTTATAATCTGCTATTACTCTTATAATCTGATATTACTCTTATAATCTGCTATTACTCTTATAATCTGATATTACTCTTATAATATGATATTACTCTTATAATCTGATATTACTCTTATAATATGATATTACTCTTATAATCTGATATTATTCTTATAATCTGATATTACTCTTTATAATCTGATATTATTCTTATAATCTGATATTACTCTTTATAATCTGATATTATTCTTATAATCTGATATTACTCTTTATAATCTGATATTATTCTTATAATCCTGCTATTACTCTTATAATCTGATATTACTCTTATAATCTGCTATTACTCTTATAATCTGCTATTACTCTTATAATCTGACATTACTCTTTATAATCTGACATTACTCTTATAATCTGCTATTACTCTTATAATCTGACATTACTCTTATAATCTGCTATTACTCTTATAATCTGACATTACTCTTTATAATCTGATATTATTCTTATAATCTGATATTACTCTTTATAATCTGATATTACTCTTATAATCTGACATTACTCTTTATAATCTGATATTATTCTTATAATCCTGCTATTACTCTTATAATCTGATATTACTCTTATAATCTGCTATTACTCTTATAATCTGCTATTACTCTTATAATCTGACATTACTCTTTATAATCTGACATTACTCTTATAATCTGCTATTACTCTTATAATCTGACATTACTCTTATAATCTGCTATTACTCTTATAATCTGACATTACTCTTTATAATCTGATATTATTCTTATAATCTGATATTACTCTTTATAATCTGCTATTACTCTTATAATCTGACATTACTCTTTATAATCTGACATTACTCTTATAATCTGCTATTACTCTTATAATCTGACATTACTCTTATAATCTGCTATTACTCTTATAATCTGACATTACTCTTTATAATCTGATATTATTCTTATAATCTGATATTACTCTTTATAATCTGATATTACTCTTATAATCTGATATTACTCTTATAATATGATATTATTCTTATAATCTGATATTATTCTTATAATCTGATATTATTCTTATAATCTGATATTATTCTTATAATCTGATATTACTCTTATAATCTGATATTATTCTTATAATCTGATATTATTCTTATAATCTGATATTACTCTTTATAATCTGATATTATTCTTATAATCTGATATTACTCTTATAATCTGATATTACTCTTATAATCTGCTATTACTCTTATAATCTGATATTACTCTTATAATCTGATATTACTCTTATAAATCTGATATATATTAGTCTTATAATCTGATATTACTCTTATAATCTGATATTAGTCTTATAATCTGATATTACTCTTATAAATCTGATATTACTCTTTATAATCTGATATTATTCTTATAATCTGATATTATTCTTATAATCTGATATTACTCTTATAAATCTGATATTACTCTTTATAATCTGATATTATTCTTATAATCTGATATTATTCTTATAATCTGATATTACTCTTATAATCTGATATTATTCTTATAATCTGATATTACTCTTATAATCTGATATTACTCTTATAATCTGATATTACTCTTATAATCTGCTATTACTCTTATAATCTGCTATTACTCTTATAATTTGATATTACTCTTATAATCTGATATTACTCTTATAATCTGCTATTACTCTTACAATCTGCTATTACTCTTATAATCTGCTATTACTCTTATAATCTGCTATTACTCTTATAATCTGATATTACTCTTATAATCTGCTATTACTCTTATAATTTGATATTACTCTTATAATCTGATATTACTCTTATAATCTGCTATTACTCTTACAATCTGATATTACTCTTATAATCTGATATTACTCTTATAATCTGATATTACTCTTATAATCTGCTATTACTCTTATAATCTGCTATTACTCTTATAATCTGATATTACTCTTATAATCCTGCTATTACTCTTACAATCTGATATTACTCTTATAATCTGATATTACTCTTATAATCCTGCTATTACTCTTATAATCTGCTATTACTCTTATAATCTGCTATTACTCTTATAATCTGATATTACTCTTATAATCTGCTATTACTCTTATAATCTGATATTACTCTTATAATATGATATTACTCTTATAATCTGATATTACTCTTATAATATGATATTACTCTTATAATTTGATATTATTCTTATAATCTGATATTACTCTTTATAATCTGATATTATTCTTATAATCTGATATTACTCTTTATAATCTGATATTATTCTTATAATCTGATATTACTCTTTATAATCTGATATTATTCTTATAATCCTGCTATTACTCTTATAATCTGATATTACTCTTATAATCTGCTATTACTCTTATAATCTGCTATTACTCTTATAATCTGACATTACTCTTTATAATCTGACATTACTCTTATAATCTGCTATTACTCTTATAATCTGACATTACTCTTATAATCTGCTATTACTCTTATAATCTGACATTACTCTTTATAATCTGATATTATTCTTATAATCTGATATTACTCTTTATAATCTGATATTACTCTTATAATCTGATATTACTCTTATAATCTGATATTACTCTTATAATATGATATTATTCTTATAATCTGATATTATTCTTATAATCTGATATTATTCTTATAATCTGATATTACTCTTATAATCTGATATTATTCTTATAATCTGATATTATTCTTATAATCTGATATTACTCTTTATAATCTGATATTATTCTTATAATCTGATATTACTCTTATAATCTGATATTACTCTTATAATCTGCTATTACTCTTATAATCTGATATTACTCTTATAATCTGATATTACTCTTATAAATCTGATATATATTAGTCTTATAATCTGATATTACTCTTATAATCTGATATTACTCTTATAATCTGATATTAGTCTTATAATCTGATATTACTCTTATAAATCTGATATTACTCTTTATAATCTGATATTATTCTTATAATCTGATATTATTCTTATAATCTGATATTACTCTTATAAATCTGATATTACTCTTTATAATCTGATATTATTCTTATAATCTGATATTATTCTTATAATCTGATATTACTCTTATAATCTGATATTATTCTTATAATCTGATATTACTCTTATAATCTGATATTACTCTTATAATCTGATATTACTCTTATAATCTGATATTACTCTTATAATCTGATATTACTCTTATAATCTGCTATTACTCTTATAATCTGATATATATTACTCTTATAATCTGATATTACTCTTATAATCTGATATTACTCTTATAATCTGCTATTACTCTTATAATCTGCTATTACTCTTATAATCTGACATTACTCTTATAATCTGCTATTACTCTGATAATCTGATATTACTCTTATAATCTGATATTACTCTTATAATCTGATATTACTCTTTTAATCTGATATTACTCTTATAATCTGCTATTACTCTTATAATCTGCTATTACTCTTTTAATCTGATATTACTCTTATAATCTGCTATTACTCTTATAATCTGATATTACTCTTATAATCTGCTATTACTCTTTTAATCTGATATTACTCTTATAATCTGATATTCTCTTATAATCTGATATTACTCTTATAATCTGATATTATTCTTATAATCTGATATTACTCTTATAATCTGATATTATTCTTATAATCTGATATTACTCTTTATAATCTGATATTATTCTTATAATCTGCTATTACTCTTATAATCTGATATTATTCTTATAATCTGCTATTACTCTTATAATCTGATATTACTCTTATAATCTGATATTCTCTTATAATCTGATATTATTCTTATAATCTGATATTACTCTTATAATCTGATGTTACTCTTATAATCTGATATTACTCTTATAATCTGATATTACTCTTATAATCTGATATTACTCTTATAATCTGCTATTACTCTTTTAATCTGATATTCTCTTATAATCTGATATTCTCTTATAATCTGATATTACTCTTATAATCTGATATTACTCTTATAATCTGATATTATTCTTATAATCTGATATTACTCTTATAATCTGATATTATTCTTATAATCTGATATTACTCTTTATAATCTGATATTATTCTTATAATCTGATATTACTCTTATAATCTGATATTACTCTTATAATCTGATATTACTCTTTATAATCTGATATTATTCTTATAATCTGATATTATTCTTATAATCTGATATTACTCTTATAATCTGATATTATTCTTATAATCTGATATTACTCTTTATAATCTGATATTATTCTTATAATCTGATATTACTCTTATAATCTGATATTATTCTTATAATCTGATATTACTCTTTATAATCTGATATTATTCTTATAATCTGATATTACTCTTATAATCTGATATTACTCTTATAATCTGATATTACTCTTTATAATCTGATATTATTCTTATAATCTGATATTACTCTTATAATCTGATATTATTCTTATAATCTGATATTACTCTTATAATCTGATATTACTCTATTTGCTTGTTATTTATTAAATCCAAACAATTGGCTGACGAAACCTTGATTAAAATTAAGATACAATTCATACAAAACAAAATTCATTTTAAAGAAGGGCTTTCTACAAAACAAAACTTAATATTAAACAAAATATAATAACCACCAAAATAATTTCTGACCCACTCGCATCTTTGCACTTTTCATAATCAGATGAAATTTTAAAATAACATTATAATATTTAAACGTAAATATTAAACAAAATACATTGTTTAATGGCTACAACAAGTAGGCCTTTAGTACAGATGCTTGTCATGCATAGAGTGGATTATTGAGCTGAGCGTCACACCCGCTTCACTCATTACAGGCTTGTTCTCAGAACGCCCATGTATTAAAAAATGGTTGGGTTTAAATCGGGCTCGGGCTCATAATTACAGTTAATGTGTCGGGCTTGGGTCGGTTGGGGCTTGATTTATTCGAGCCCGATCTAAGCTCTAGATGAGGTCCAGGGCAGAGAGGAGTGAGTGAGCTGATATTGCAGTACTTGTGCTGGTCCACTGGGAGGAGAGCATGAGCTCCTGACAGCTTCTCTCTTCCGTCTCACTGGAGTGTGAAGAGATGTCAAAGCAAGCCTGACCTCTGACCCCGTCTGGCTCTCGTCTGCACTGCGCCGTGATCTGAGAGAGGAAACTGAAAGTCCATTTCATGGCAGCACTGATTGAGTGTTTGATGCTGCAGTCTTCATGATGGCCACAGCCTCAGCCGTAGAGGAGTGTCTTTGGCTTCTGATGCCACGCTGTGGGCTGGTGAAATGTCAGCATGTGTCTGAGATGAAGTGAATGTATCAGTGCAGGAGGTTCATTTTAATAAGATGTTGAACAGCACCGGTGCGCTTTCGTTCCTCCCTAAAAGCCCAAACTTAAAGGGTTAGTTCACCCAAAAATGTAAATTCTGTCATTAATTCCTCCCCCTCATGTGGTTGGACACCCGTCAGACCTCCGTTCATCTTCAGACACAAATGAAGATATTTTAGTGTAAAGCTGATGCTGAGAAAGGCTTCAGATAGGCCTCCATTGGCATTCAGTACATTCACACTCACAAGACCCATAAAAGGCACTAAAAACGTCGTTACAAAGTCCATCTCACCACAGTGACTCTACAATAATTTTACGATGCGACGACAATAGTTTTTGTGCGCAAAAAAAATCAAAATAACACCTTTATCCAGCTTGTTCTTGTCTTCCGTGTGTGTCTCCACAACGCATGCGTGAGAATATGAGCAGATCCGGCGTTCGGACACATGACCCAGAAGAGATTTGTTCACGAGCAGAGGAAGATGCGCGTGTCTAAGCTGTTGAATTCTACATTGATCGTGCTTTAGGTCTCGGCGTAGTTCTCAAAATGGGGCTTAAGTGTGTATTTCATGGATTCCCGAACCCCGGCGCTACATCATATTCTCACGCATGCGTCGTGGAGACACACACGGAAGACAAGAACAAGCTGGATAAAGGTGTTATTTAGATTTTTTTTTGCGCACAAAAACTATTGTCGTCGCATCGTAAAATTATTGTAGAGCCACTGTGGTGAGATGGACTTTGTAACGACGTTTTTAGTGCCTTTTATGGGTCTTGTGAGTGTAAATGTACTGAATGCCAATGGAGGCCTATCTGAAGCCTTTCTCAGCATCAGCTTTACACTAAAATATCTTCATTTGTGTCTGAAGATGAACGGAGGTCTGACGGGTGTCCAACCACATGAGGGTGAGGAATTAATGACACAATTTACATTTTTGGGTGAACTAGCCCTTTAACATTAAATCAGCTGAATAAAAGAGTGATGTAAAATGCAGTCTACTGTTGCTAAACCTCGGGTTGTGCTTGTTATTAAAGGTCCCGTTTTTCGTGTTTTTTGAAGCTTTGATTGTGTTTACAGTGTGCAATATAACTGTTCATGTTTCGCGTGTAAAAACACAGCATTTTTCACACAATTGACTGATCTGTATACCGCTGTCTTCACTGTCCTCAAAACGGCCTGATGATTTCCTCGTGCTATGAAGTCCTTCCAGAAATACGTATCGAGTTCTGATTGGGCCAGCGGTTCCCGTGTTGTGATTGGGAAATCTGCAAAAACACAAATTCACAGAAAAATTCTAAAACTTTATAATAAATAGTCTTTGAGATTTTTTTAAATATATATTCAAATCCATAAAAAAAAATCATTAAGTGTGTTCAAAACAGAACTAGTGAATTCTCCATAAAGACCTCTAGTGGTTACACACATGGTTGCAGGATTTCTGAAATAATTCCAAAAGAGGCGCTAATCTGCCTTCAGAAAAAAATATTTTGAAAATTTCTACATTTATATCAAGGTCTGGTCCTAGAACATAAACACAAAGTAAAACGAACTTTCTATCACACACACACACACACACACACACACACACACACACACACACACACACACACACACACACACACACACACACACACACACACACACACACACACACACACACACACACACACACACACACACAGGTGTCTGGAGCATTTTTTTAATTTTGGCAATGAATGGCAAAATGTAAAAAATGCACTTTGTTTGAAAAAAAAATTCAACTAAATCCAGTATAAATCTGAAAATGTCTACATTTATATCAAGGTCTGGTCCTAGAGCATAAACACAAAGTGGAACGAACTTTCTGTCTCACACACACACACACACACACACACACACACACACACACACACACACACACACACACACACACACACACACACACACACACACACACACACACACACACACACACACACACACACACACAAAC
>NC_137107.1:3373151-3438151 GCF_949357685.1 Gobio gobio
CATGCAAACTGAAGATCATCATAATTGGGCATTGCATAACCATAGAGATGTGTTTTGTGGAAATAAAAACATGAGGCTTTCTGACTGTGTTTCTCTGTGTGTGTGTGTGTGTGTGTGCAGTTTCGGGACGCAGCGTGGAGGACGGCGAGGCTGTGAATGCATCACTCTAGAGCCGTCCGAGATGATTGTGGTGAGTGATTACACACATCTCCACATCTCCACATCTCCACATCTCCACATCTCCACATCTCCACATCTCCACATCTCCACATCTCCACATCTCCACATCTCCTGAAGTTCAGACTGACAGCGTGGAGACTAAAGCAGCTCAGATTAGTGCTGTGAAGATACTGGAGCTTCAATACGATAGCTTGAACAATATCGATATTCGACACCATGAGGAAAACTGCTATATATACTGCCATACTCATAGTTTGTTTTTATCTAGACAGGGCTCCAGACAAAAATATCAATTAAGGAGCCATTGGCTCCTATAAGGGAAAAACTTAGGCGCCAAATAATTTTTTCAAGTGCCACAAAAGAATAAACGCATTTTAATTTTTCATGTGCAATTATATGGGCGGTGCTGAATTTCATTTTTGGCTTCTTCCATTCTCTCATTAAGACAACAGGTTAAGTAAAACATTGTCTTTTTTGCCTGTGTAGAACTGAAACAGTTAAATCTATGCGCCTCTTAACATTTTAACAACACCACACACACACACACACACACATTTTCGCAGTTTTCTCCACTATAGGCTTTATTCATTTATTGTCATATAGATAGAGCGCTTCACAGCTGTTTCACATCACATAGGCTGCCCAACACTTGATTCGTCTGTTAAACTACTTCACTAAAACGCCCCCACATTTTACTTTTCTTTCCTTCCTTTTGTTAATTTGGCAAATTAGAACCTGAAGGAAAAAGTTTTCAACATGTTGATATTTCCAATCACTATGTTGGACAATTCTTATTAGAATCATTTCTATTAAGTTAGTGTATATTTTTTAGGTAAAACTGTTAAATTGTTAAGCAGTATCTCATGTAGGATTTTCCCTTTGCGTTATATATTCTGTCCACTAGGAGATGCTCTAAGCATATCTTATCCTTGATTTGTTTTCCCTGATAGACGCTGGTTTTGAAAGTGAAAGAGTGACGCACGTTCGTTGCGTTTTACAGTGAAATGAGAGTTCCGTGTCTTTAATTATTTATCTCTCATCCACCCGTAATTAATTACAATGTTATGATCCGCTCATCACAAACACACTCAAAAATATCCACGCACACACACACATCCGCTAAACTTCCCTGCGGACAAATAAGCATGATCAAAAACATCCGTGATCTTATTTTTCCTTCAGACAACAAGTTAAGAGAGTCAACAATGCAAAGCAAGAGAATTTTATTCACTATTTAAAATATCCCGTCGGGCAGGGCGAATATACGTTTAGCGTATTCCTGTGAAGTTAAGGCAGTAACAAAAGTTTAATAAGAGTAAAATATATTGAGAATAAGTATCAGTATCAATTAAAAACGTACAAGTAGAGTAGGGTACTTGGATATTCATTCATTGACACGTGTCTGTTGCTCGATAGAGATGAGGGCTTTGAAAAAGCATGATATTTTCCGTTTCTGACGTGTATTTTGGCGCTCCGACTCAGTGAGGTTTTTTCCTCTGTAACTTTGCTGCGCGTCGTCTCATTTTATTACGTCAACACACAACAAGACTGGTCGCCAATGGCAATCTCAGCAAAAATATCACTCGCAAATTAATATTTTTTGTCGCAAATGCGACCGTTTTAGTCGCAGTCTGGAGCTCTGTCTAGAGATGCACTGATTGCAATTTTCTTGGCCGATTCCGATTCCTGATTTATGTTAGTGAGATCGGCCGATACCGATTTTTGCAGATTCTGATTTTCTTTCTAAGAACTATAATTGACAGCATATACAAACAAAAATCCACTTTTTCTTCAAAGCTAATCTTTATTTTAATTATAAGATAAATTATTAAACATTACAACAGGATCTTCTCGCACTTGAACAACTCTAAAAAAAAAAAGAGTTCTGTGCCTGGAAAGAAGTAGAAATAACAAATAACTGAAAATCAGTCGCTTTATTTAACAAGACATTATAAATTGACCTTTTTCTCTTTTTTACTCGTCTTACAAAAGTCAAAAGATCCTATGAATGAACAAACCTGAAGTGTACAGAACTCCTCCAAATAATAGTTCAGTGATTGGGTATTTAATCACGATTTTGACACACACAGACACGCTTTACATTCACAAATGCATTGTGTTTGCAAGGAAAGCAAATAGAGCTTTATCAAAAAGCTGTAACATGTCTCTAGAACAGACATATGGCAAGATAAATATTAATGTGGGTAATTAAACCATCAAAAAAACAACCCAGACCAAAGGCTCTCAAATAACTAAAATCAGAACAGCGCTAAACCCACGTCGGTTTGATTCATACTGAAGCCAGAGGGCGCCCTCGAGCACAAACTCCATTTTTTTAATTTGCATTCGAACATTAACCTATCAGGCCTCAGAGAGACGTAATATGTGATATATCATAAATGTATTATTAGTACTAATATGCATTGCTAAGGACTTCATTTGGACAACTTTGAAAGGAGATTTTCTCAATATTTAGATTTTTTTGCACCCTTAGATTCCAGATTTTCAACTAGTTCGGCCAAATATTGTCCTAACAAACCATACATCAATGAAAGATTATTTATTCAGCTATAATTTAAAAATTCACATATAATGATGTTTTCAGGAAATCCCTAATGTGAAGCTAGCACTGACTGGAAATTGAATACAAATTATATAACCGCTGATTAAACTGGAAGACAATAAACACACGACTGCATCAATATATGTTATATTTAAAGGGTTAGTTCACCCAAAAATGTAAATCCTGTCATTAATTCCTCGCCCTTATGTCAAACCCGTCAGACCTCCGTTCATCTTCAGACACAAATGAAGATCCGAGAGCTCTCTGAACCACAGACAGCAATTTAATAAACACTTTCAAGACCCAGAAAGGAAGTAAAGACATTGTTAAAATAGTTTTTTTTAACGTTTTTTGAATGTGTAGACATACTAAAGCACATGTAAAAGTACTTGGAATTGTAAATGTATTGGATTGTAAACGGTACTGTCTTATTCGATATTACATTTTAATTTAATATATTTGCAACTTCATTATAAATGTGTGATTTACAAATATGTTTAAATTAGGGCTGTCAAAAGATTAATCGCGATTAATCGCATCCAAAATAAAAGTTTGTGTTTACATAATATATGTGTGTGTACTTATTTTTATATAAATACACACACATTCATGTATATATTTAAGAAATATTTGCATGTATATACTGTATATACATTTATATAATCTATAATATATATAAAAATATATAATATATATATTATATTATATATATTATATAATAAATATATAATATATATTATATAATAAAATATATATAAAATATATATTTTCTTAAATATATACATGCTTTTGTGTGTATTTATATATAAATAATAATTAACAGAGTACACACACATATATTATGTAAACACAAACTTTTATTTTGGATGCGATTAATCGCGATTAATCTTTTGACAGCCCTAGTTTAAATACATGATATCCAAATTCAAAGGAAATTACATTAAAGTATATTTTATGTGACCATAAATGCTTGTCAGCTATACACTTTAAACTTATTTCAAAGACAATAGAAGTAATAATGAAACTTAACTGAAGTAATAAAGATGTACTCAAGTGGGTCAAAAAGCACTTTAAAGTTCAGCTAATTGCATTTAATATAGACATTTAATTTAATTTCAAATGCATGCAATTATGTGCGGTCAAAAACATTACAAGTATATTCTTTTAAAGTATACCATTTCTGTAGTAAGTACTCTTTTTAAAAGTATGCTAAAGTGTACTTCCTTTCACATGTGACGAAATCAGTGAACGCTGGAGAGTGTGTGTGTGTGTGTGTGTGTCGTCTTATCTGTCGTTCTCCAGCGTGCAGGAAATGAACCAGTATATGAGCTTTATCTTGCATGGGCTGATGGTTATGAACTCTCGCTGAAAGTGAAAGCTCAGGGTTCATCCCTGTACGAGCTCTCCCATTGGCTGTCCTGAAGGAAGGCATCTGTTGACTCTTCTTAGGATGTAGATGAAGGTCGGTGTGTATCAGAGATCAGTGTGTTTATGCCACAGGACCAGATGGGAAACGTGTGACATTAGGATGGTGCTGCGCTTTGGCCGATATGAACTCATCAGCTGCTGGACATTTTCCACTATTATAGTATGTAGGTGAACGTCCTCCAATCACATCACGCTCTTAGTGAAGATCAGGAAGTGCTTGTCAAAATACACTTTGGACCTGATGTGTGAAGTCCTACACCTTTAGCTACGGTTAATAACACGGTCAGGTGCTTTTGTTGTGTCCGTTACTTGAGGAACTGTCTGATACCGTTAGTGCCGAGGTGGTTGATTATTATCAGCATGATGGTATAAAACTACATTTCTTCTATCATTTCTGATACCAATTATGTAAATAAGCAAAGTTTAGGATAGCTAAATATGTGAGACGCACTAAAGGCCCTGATATGCTCATGCGTTTTTGTTCTTTGTTGTGGATCTGGGTTATTTTAGTTCGCTAAAAATCTATGTCAGTAAAATATGGAGTGCTCTGTGTTAAATCCTATGCTATTTTATACACACACACACACACACACACACACACACACACACACACACACACACGTTTGTTTTTGTGAAATGTGAGGACATTCCATAGGCGTAATGGTTTTTATACCGTACAAACCGTATTTTCTATCCCCTTACACTGCCCCTAAACCTACCCATCACACACACACACACACACACACACACACACACACACACACACACACACACACACACACACACACACACACACACACACACACACACACACACACACACACACACACACACACACACACACACACACACACACACACACACTGCCCCTAAACCTAACCCATCACAGGAGACTGTGCAGTTCACTTTCTGTGAAAAAAAACCTTGTTCTGTGTGATTTATAAGCATTTTGAAAAGTGAGGACATGGGGAACGTCCTCATATTTCACCCTCTTATTGTAATACCCATGTAATTATACACATTTGTGTCCTGATATTTCACAAAAACATGCCCACACACACACACACACACACATATATATTAGGGCTGTCAGTCGATTATTTTCTTTAAAATAGTGATTAATCGCACTTTCGTTGTATTAATCAATCGCGATCAATCGCACTTTCATTGTATACTTAATCACAATTAATCACACTTTCGTTGTATGATTAATCGCAATAAATTGCGCTTTTGTTGCATGATTAACCGCACTTTTGTTGCATGATTAATTGCGATAAATCGTACGTTCGTTGTATGATTAATCGCAATAAATTGCACTTTTGGTGCATGGTTAACCGCACTTGTTGCATGATTAATTGCGATTAATCGCACATTCGTTGTATGATTAATCGTGATAGATTGCGCTTTTGTTGAATGATTAACCTCACTTTTGTTGCATGATTAATTGCGATTAATCGCACTTTTGTTGTATGATTAATCACACTTTTTGCTGTATGATTAATCACACTTTTGTTGTATGGTTAATAGGAGTGGCACGGTTCATAAAACCAACGGTTTGGTTCGTATCACGGTTTTAGGGTCACGGTTTTCGGTTCTGTACGGTTCTTTTTGTTGTTTTTTCTTTTAATCGTTAACACTCCAGAAATGTACTTCAGCATATGATATATCGCTTAATTATCCACAATTTAGGATGCAGTATTAAAAAAATGGTTCTATCTTGTAGAAGTTGTTTCCTATCTGGCTGTTTACGCTGTCTACCGAGTCCGACACATTGGCGTAACATTTTTCTTGTTAATCATGTCAATTTTGATCACAACAATACACTGTGGCTTTAATTCAGCGTGAGCAGCTGACCTGATTAACATGAAAAATAACACATTTCACCATGAAATCATGTAGTGAAGTGTCCCGTGTGTTTCACAATCACCATATGACATCCAGCACTGTGAAGAATCTGATGGGTAATCACGATTAATCGCACTTTAGTTGTATGAGTGATCACAATTAATCACATTTCGTTGTATGAGTAATCACGATTAATCACACTTCTGTTGTATGAATAATCACGATTAATCACATTTAGTTGTATGAGTTATCGCGATTAATCACACTTTAGTTGTATGAATAATCACGGTTAATCACATTTAGTTGTATGAGTTATCACGATTAATCACACTTTAGTTGTATGAATAATCACGATTAATCACATTTAGTTGTATGGGTAATCACGATTAATTACACTTTAGTTGTGTGAATAATCACGGTTAATCACATTTAGTTGTATGAGTTATCACGATTAATCACACTTTAGTTGTATGAATAATCACGATTAATCACATTTAGTTGTATGGGTAATCACGATGAATCACACTTCTGTTGTATGAATAATCACGATTAATCACATTTAGTTGTATGTGTTATCACCAGGGCTCCGAACCGGTTCAAGGAACGAAAACGAAAACCGGAAACGAACGAAATTTTAAGAGGAACAAAAACGAAAACGAAATCAAAATCAATTTGAATCGTTCTGAACCGGTTAATAACGTTATTTTATCGTTCTCTTTAATATTTTAATTTGGCAGTGACCAATCATGAATAGAGTAGTACAGCATGTGACGTTGATGGATCAAGCGTGAGTGAAATGCCCGCGCACCATCATCTATGAATCTACCGTCAGTGTAGAGCGCGCGCATTTTCATGCCTCAAGTACATTCTTTCCCCGCTGAGGTCTACAATGAAAGCGCAGGTATTGGAGGACATTATTTTCGAACGTTTAAATAAGCAGTTCGGACTTTAAGCTCAAACAGACTGATTTAGGCTAGTTTATGGATTCCGTTTAAGCCTATCCAAGTATAGGCTATAGCATCTATCAAACATTTTTCCTATAGTCTTTCAGATTGCCAATACAGGACAGGTCAATGTTTTCTATAGACGGTTGATGCTTCGTATTAAATGGTATGTTATATTGCATTAAATGATCGAGCTTTATTAGCTGACTGAATTTGATTATGTGATGCAAGGACGTGTTGCGCAGTGTTTGCTTTGAAATTACCAGTTGACGGTGCATTAATGGTTATCCAGTTTATTTATTCTTTATTCATACATTTTTTAAAACAAGTCATGTTGAAAAAAAAGTTATGTAACGTTACAAAGAATGTTATCACTCTTCTGAAAAGAATTAGGCATAAGAGGGCCACTTTCGATTGTCTAACGCTCCAAAACTGGTCAATATTTGTCCCGCTGTTTATGCTTTGTAATTAATGCATGTATTTCTGTTGTGGTTTTAAAAATGTTATGAAATAAATATTCAAGTTTAATTACCATGCGTTATATTATTATTGAGTGAAAATAAGTCTATTTATACATATTTGTTTAAAGTATAGGCTAAATTAAAATAACGTTATTAACCGGTATTTTTTCAAATCAAACCGTTCTCGGAACAGTAATGTTTATTGAGGAACGCAAAAACGGAAACGCTATAATATCGATTCTGCTCGGAGTGAACCGATTGATATTTTTTTCAGTTTTTAAGCCCTGGTTATCACGATTAATCACACCTTAGTTGTATGGGTAATCACGATTAATCACACTTTAGTTGTATGAGTAATCACGATTAATCACACTTTAGTTGTATGAGTAATCACGATTAATCACACTTTAGTTGTATGAGTAATCACGATTAATCACACTTTAGTTGTATGAGTAATCACGATTAATCACACTTTAGTTGTATGAGTAATCGCGATTAATCACACTTTAGTTGTATGAGTAATCACGATTAATCACACTTTAGTTGTATGGGTAATCACGATTAATCTCACTTTAGTTGTATGAGTAATCACGATTAATCACACTTTAGTTGTATTCGTAATCACGATTAATCACTCTTTTGCTGTATGGGTAATCACGATTAATCACGCTTTAGTTGTATGAGTAATCGCGATTAATCACACTTTAGTTGTATGAGTAATCACGATTAATCGCACTTTCGTTGTATGGGTAATCACGATTAATCACACTTTAGTTGTATGGGTAATCGCGATTAATCACACTTTAGTTGTATGAGTAATCGCGATTAATCACACTTTAGTTGTATGAGTAATCACGATTAATCGCACTTTCGTTGTATGGGTAATCACGATTAATCACACTTTAGTTGTATGGGTAATCGCGATTAATCACACTTTAGTTGTATGAGTAATCACGATTAATCACACTTTAGTTGTATGGGTAATCACGATTAATCTCACTTTAGTTGTATGAGTAATCACGATTAATCACACTTTAGTTGTATTCGTAATCACGATTAATCACTCTTTTGCTGTATGGGTAATCACGATTAATCACGCTTTTGTTGTATGAGTTATCACGATTAATCACTTTCGTTGTGTGAGTAATCACGATTAATCACACTTTTGCTGTATGGATAATCACGATTAATCACACTTTAGTTGTATGAGTAGTCACGATTAATCACACTTTTGTTCTATGGGTAATCACGATTAATCTCACTTTAGTTGTATGAGTAATCACGATTAATCACACTTTAGTTGTATTCGTAATCACGATTAATCACTCTTTTGCTGTATGGGTAATCACGATTAATCACGCTTTAGTTGTATGAGTAATCGCGATTAATCACACTTTAGTTGTATGAGTAATCACGATTAATCGCACTTTCGTTGTATGGGTAATCACGATTAATCACACTTTAGTTGTATGGGTAATCGCGATTAATCACACTTTAGTTGTATGAGTAATCGCGATTAATCACACTTTAGTTGTATGAGTAATCACGATTAATCGCACTTCCGTTGTATGGGTAATCACGATTAATCACACTTTAGTTGTATGGGTAATCGCGATTAATCACACTTTAGTTGTATGAGTAATCACGATTAATCACACTTTAGTTGTATGGGTAATCACGATTAATCTCACTTTAGTTGTATGAGTAATCACGATTAATCACACTTTAGTTGTATTCGTAATCACGATTAATCACTCTTTTGCTGTATGGGTAATCACGATTAATCACGCTTTTGTTGTATGAGTTATCACGATTAATCACTTTCGTTGTGTGAGTAATCACGATTAATCACACTTTTGCTGTATGGATAATCACGATTAATCACACTTTAGTTGTATGAGTAGTCACGATTAATCACACTTTTGTTCTATGAGTATTCACGCTTAATCACATTTCGTTGTGTGAGTAATCATGATTAATCACACTTTTGCTGTATGGGTAATCACGATTAATCACACTTTAGTTGTATGAGTAGTCACGATTTATCACACTTTCGTTCTATGAGTATTCACGCTTAATCACATTTCGTTGTGTGAGTAATCATGATTAATCACACTTTAGTTGTATTAGTCATCGCGATTAATCACACTTTAGTTGTATTAGTCATCACGATTAATCACACTTTAGTTGTATGGGTAGTCACGATTAATCACATTCTAGTTGTGTGAGTAGTCCCGATTTATCACACTTTCGTTGTATGCGTAATCACACTTAATCACATTTCGTTGTATGAGTAATCACGATTAATCACACTTTTGCTGTACGAGTACTCACGGTTAATCACACTTTCACTTTTCCCATTAATCCCAAAAATAAAAAAATAAACTTGCCTTGCCTTAACTTTAGTTGTATGAGTAATCACGATTAATCACACTTTAGTTGTATGATTAATCGCAATTTAAGTGCACCCTTATTGTGAAATTAAGCATACGCCATTTATCTCATTAAACACATTCATTTTGTCATCATTTGCTATATCCAGCTAAGTAAACAATCAGATTGAAGGGTGATTTTCACAAGACTGTATTTTCTGCAAGCTTCAAGGATCATTGGAGACTCCAAAAGGACACCAAATAACCAAATATATGAAGTCCATATAATTCTATTATATATTATATAATGAATTTATACACACCTAAGCACCCATGAAAGGTGTTCTGCCGACGCTACACTTCAGCTTAAAGGGTTAAAAAAGAAGCAAAAGTATCACAGGATGATCCCATGTGACAAATGTTGTATGTTCCAAGTGTCCTGGGAGTTTACAATTGGGTTTAGTGAAAAACAAACTAAAATTGACCTCATTACCTTGGGCCATTTTGAGCCGAAACTCATTTTTTAAAAAGTTTTTGAGTGTTTATTGGAGTGGTTCAAGACCCTAGGACTTTTGTCGCACTTGAACCACGAATGCACAAAAAATTACTGGTAAAAATTACCATGAATGGAATGCTACAGTACATATAGAAAAGCCTAAACATGCTCAAAATAAAAACTAAAAACACTGAAACTACCAAAAAATGATTTTATAACGTGTACATGTGTATCTGAATGCATCCTGAAGAGAACCTGACTTTAGGACCCAGTGGAGCAGCTCATCCGCTCCATATAGAGCTATAAGAGTCATGAAATATCATAATATATATATATTTCCACAAGAGGTTGGCAGAGACACTCAATGTGAGATATTCTGAGCTGAATTAAAAGGGTTATGCATGACATTGTGAGTTATTTTGAATTGAAGTTGAAAGAATGTGAAGGTGCTTAAATGACTATTTATTTATTGATAAAATCTAGTGAATAAAATAAAAACACCGCCCCCCAAAAGAAACAAAATGCATGAGAAAATCCATTTAGCATTTTTTTTTTTTTAAAGATGCATGAACAAATCTTATCAAAATTAAATGAAATAAGCTTTATTTGGGGCTCCGGATTATTTTGACCAGCGAGGGAAGGATTTGTTACAAAGTGCGAGGAAAGGATGAGGGTTAACGACAAAACCTGACCTTAGCCATTGGTCTTCTGTGCACGACTGCATGTTTGAGAGACTCTATTCATGCTGAAATTCAGCTCAGGAAAACACACAAGCTGTGAGAAATCAACATTAATAAAAATGCTCCATGAGCCCAGACACAACGCCCAGAGCCGAACACACTGCGATGCGTCTCTTCTGTCATCTGTCTCCGGATGCTTAAATCTGCATGTCGTATTAATGGAGTGATGGATGACCGACATGACAACCCTTAAAACACACCCGTCTCTCTCTCTCTCTCTCTCTCTCTCTCTCTCTCTCTCTCTCTCTCTCTCTCTCTCTCTCTCTCTTTATGGGCTGCTAGTGTTTAACCCTTAAATGCATACCTCAGGTCTTCAGCGACCCGAGACATCATTCACTACCCTCCTCCTCCTCCTCCTCCTCATTCATTTTTAAAGTTAGACATCAACCGTCTTAGTATTCCTCAATCAATCCATTTTAAACAATATAACAAGAAAAAAACAATACAATTATAATTGAATGCCTGTTTTTCCATACGTTTTTTGTCAAAATTGTATAGGGTCACTAACGACCCGAGGTGTGTAATTTTGTACGCATTTTTTTATCTGCACAATAATAAATGAATCTATAATGACGAAATGAGACACACAAGCATGTATATATTTAAGAAAAAAATATTATTTTTATATATAAAACATTTATATTTACATATATTATAGATTATATAAATGTATATACAGTATATACATGCAAATATTTCTTAAATATATACATGAATGTGTGTGTATTTATATATAAATAATAATTAACAGAGTACACACACACATATATTATGTAAACACAAACTTTTATTTTGGATGCGATTAATCGCGATTAATCTTTTGACAGCCCTAAAATATATATATATATTAAAATGTTAACTACAGGTAAATATCACCGTAAACAAACATCACAGACAATGCCAGCTCAATAACACAGTAAACGTGTTTTATAACTGTCCCTTTTTTTTGCTTGTAATCTGTTTTCGTTTCAGCTGTTGTGGCTTCAAGCCTCTTCTTCTGCATATAGCCTGACTTTATTCACGGATATGACGTAAACAGACTCGGACGGTTGATGAAAACATTTCCCGGGAAATCCGTCCCAAATATAAATCATTATTATAGGCTTGCCAGGGTGAGTTAGGGCAAGTCAAAAAACGGTTTGGAAAATGATTCACTCGCTCATTATTTTAATTGTGTTCATTTCCAGATGTCATAGTGTTGTTTTAACAACCTCTGATTGGAGCCAATAGTTAAGTGCTTTCTATCAAGTGTCTACTATATCCTATACCACACATGCCAAAACGCCAATAAACATGTTAAAAACATGTGTTTATTCACTTGCCTTTTTTGGCCCATTCATTTTTCAATCTGTTGCTATGTTAATTTCGTTGACTAATAATTTAATCAACAACATTTTTCACAGACAAACACGAGACGAAAACTAAACCAGCTTTGAATGACAAAAACTAATATCTAATGTCATTTTCGGTCATTTTCGGTCTTAAAGTGACAGCAGTCCATTAACCTGCTTCCATTTGTGCTCTTAATATTAATCAAACAACACAAGACAGAGAAAATTACCTCTTTAGTTTTAATAAGGATTCATTATATTTGTTATACATTAATTATTTAATCTATAAGGAATGTTGTTATAAAGAATGCATATCATTCATTGTGTTCTTCTTTAGGAGGAGTAGTTTTATTTAATTGTTACATAATATTTGTTTATATGTCACAGCTGTTAAATCTGTGTCTGTATTGCATGTTTAAACTTTAATATCATTCATATTAATAGGTTAATACAGTAGATGTTTTAATATAATCGGTTTGGACATTTTAGAGAAATTCTTAATACATTACAATTTAACTAAACCCATTAAATTTTGTTTGTGAGTGTAAGTTCTAACATCCTGTTAAGTTTTCTGATTAGTATTTTTCTTTATGAAAAATTAATTTGTCAGACGAGACGAGACTAAATATGTTCGTCAACGACCTTTTTTTCCACAACACAACAGCTTCACTATTCAGGCGTTTGCAGCAATTTTTGGTAAGAAGTACAGCATAGTGTGCATTGATGTTTACGTCAGCCACATTTACAGTATCATTTTATTATGGAGAGTGATGGAGATGCAACATTGTTAACATTAATGTTAATGTCTGTATTTAGCCCTCAGGTATTCCTTACTAATTAAGTCACACTTATACTCATTGACGATCAAATGTGATCATACACATTAACTATTTTTTAAAATAAATAGCCTATATTTTAGTTCAATAATATTTATTGAATATTTTGAGGGGATCTTTTGGTACTAAATACTATTTGTGCAATAATTATGGTCCATTAATGACCACTTTAAACATTTTTCTTCTAATATTATAATAATTAGTGTATTAATCAAGGTTAAAATAGAGAATTCCAATTCAAAGAGGAGAATTAGAGCCATTTTGTGGCTGGAAAAATATTTTTTTTCACTTGTAATGCCATTACCCACTATAGGTGCGTTTATGGCTCTTTAATAAATATAAATGTAGTCTAGTTGCTCAAAAAACTATAGCAGATCATAACTGCTTACTTATTTGTGAAATTTTAAAATGTTAACAGTGAATAATAAAGAATGCAAGCAAATATAATATAACCCCAAAAAGTTTAAAATAGTGCTAAAAGGCAAACTTATTTTTCCTTATATGTACAGTAGGCTATATATGAATTCATATTGAATCAATATTTGTGCCCATCGTCTCATAAGCTGATGCTGATTTTAGGCATCAATGCTGTAAATCAGCCAGTTAGCTGTGGTGTGTGGCACATACATTATGCAGGTTATATATATTTTATGTAACTTATTTTGCTACAAAATATATTGAGTTTTCTTTTGACTAAAACTAGACTAAAATGACGAGACTTTTAGTCGACTGAAACTTGACTAACAAAAAAAGTTATGTGAATAACTAAATATGACTAAAACTAACAAAGACATTTGGCATAAGACTAAGACTAAATTAAAAATAGGTGACAAAATTAACACTATTTATAGATGTATTGTAGCAACCTGTGCATTTTCTGAAGATTTTTTGCACTGTGAATTTGCACTGTCAGTTCTGTTTTTGAATAAAGGATTGGAAATTAATGTTTTTTTAAATCTGATTAATCAGAAAAATAATCAACAGATTAATCGATTAAAATAATCGTTAGTTTCATCTAGGGTTGGGTACCGAACTCTGTACTTTTAAGGGCACCGACCGAATTACGTCGTACTTCCAAGTACCGATTCACATTAAATCAATCGGTACCAATTTTCGGTACCTGAGAACACATCTGGTGATTATAGACTACTGTCTGTGAATATTAAACCGCAAAAAGACTATTTAAATACTGGTCCTGCCCGTCTCTGTGTGAATGAATGCCGTAGAAGCGCGGTTTACCACACACACACACACACACACACACACACACACACACACACACACACACACACACACACACACACACACACACACACACACACACACACACACACACACACACACACACACACACACACACACACACTCACTATCGCGCTTACATTTACATTTACATTTATACATTTGACAGACACTTTTATCCAAAGTGACTTACGTTGCATTCAAGGTACACATTTTACATTTTGGGAATCGAACCCCTGACCTTGGCGTTGCTAGCCCCATGCTCTACTGTTTGAGCTACAGGAAAGCTATCACTGTCAGAACGTCGCGTGTTTCCATCTCTGCCGTCTCATATGAAGACATGAACGCACAAGCGTCATCTCCAGAGCCACTGAGAGTCATTCATGAGCATTTTACCGTTTCATTTGAGAAAAACTACCGTCATATCATAAACACAGAAACTCAAAGGAACAGCAACCCGTCAAAATAAAAGTCTGGTTTATCTTGACAAATACTACATCACTGTTGTACAGTAGAATTTAGATTCGTCTCAATTAATAATACTAACACAAATGTAATAATAATAATCAAAACTTTATTTTTTAAGTAATAAATAAAAAAAATTCTGTTTTAATGTTTTAATTTTAACTGTATAAAGCTCAGTTGTGCAGCACTTTGTTTGACAAAAAAAAGTTTAAATTAAAAGATAAATTAAATGAATGTCTTATGTCTTCATTTGATTACCAGAAAATCCATAATTTGTGGGACATCTTTTCATAGAAATGATTACTATCTAGTAAATATTACAATATACAAACATCACAAACAATGGCAGACAGAGAGCAGGGCAGCTCTGGGATAATGTCAATAACACTTCTATAAATTACTTACAGGTTATTAGTTATTGATGTAAATCCCTAAAGTACCGAAAAAAGGTACCGTTGGGTACCGGGTTAAAATATGAACGGTACCCAATAGGGCTGAACGATATATCATTATCGTATCCATATCTAGATATGAACTTTCAAGATATTACTATCGAAAAAAGCAAAGATATAGACAATATAGATTTTTTCATCATTTGAATGAATGATGATCTGCTTTTATGTAATTTTTTTTCCTTTTTTATTCAGAATATTCACAAATGTGTTAGCTATGGCATGAAATATCTGATATTCCGATTGTCAAATACATGCAAGTGGAAGTATATTGTTGTTTAAACACCTTTATAACGATGGCGTTAGTTGAGCTGTATGCGCGATGGCCGCCGCCGTGTTAGTTCAGAGAATCGGATCTGTTGGATTTACAACCTCTATGTTTACAACACATGAATTCATCCACTTCTCCCGAAATACTTAAAAGTAAGTGGCTGGTGAACTGGGAATAGAATAGAGTAAACATTGAAGTTACTTACACAATGTGAATCTGATATGAATAAAACGTGTCGAATTATAACGGAAAGGATTATTATTACCTCTTCCATAGACATCAGTGTGTATTTTACTCTAAATGTATTGTTTTTTTAGTACTTTATGTGTTTGAAACCTAAAATAAACAGTATGTGGTTGAAAACACTGAAAAGTTGTGATATATGACAGCTCTGAGCGCGCATGTCTCAGTTGATCATGTGATGCTCTTGATCATCCGCTCCAGGAACCAGCCTAGACTGATCACACCTGTGTGATCGTACGTGCGAAAGGCTTAAAAACGATACATTTTCTGACACAAATTTTTGAAATGTAGGCTTAAATCAAACACATTTTAATTCAGATTCTGGTTTTCACCGAACACGTAGTCATATCGTATTGTATCGATATCGAGATATCTGGCATGAAAATCGAGATATGAAATTTTGTCCATATCGTTCAGCCCTAGTACCCAACCCTAGTTGCAGCCCTACTGCACGCGTTAAAGAGGGCTTGCTTCTACTCTGAGAGGATATTTGTGTATTTACTGGTGGTTTAGTTTCATCTTTCCAACATTTCTTATTTGTATATACAACATTTTTTTAAATAATCTCATAACATTATTTAATGCAGTTGTAATTTTTCAGTGTAAATGATTTAATTTGATTGGTAACAGCCTATAGTGTCTTATTCTAATTTAATTTATAGATCAAATTTAAGAATATAAAAGGAAAGCTGAAGCATACCCTATATTTAATAAGATTATGGAAAAATGCCCTTTTTAAAAAGGTACAAATATGACAAATGGCCAGTGTTGGGGAAAGTTACTTTGAAAAGTAATGCATTACAATATTGCGTTACTCCCTTAAAAAGTAACTAATTGAGTTACTTAGTTACTTTTTAAGAAAAGTAATGCGTTACGTTACTTTTGTGTTACTTTTTCTCACCTGGGCTTGTTTTTGTTTTGTTTTTATAACAAAAAAATTATATTTTTGTAAAGACCTCTTCATACCAAAATTGAAATGCGCCCCAGGCTGAGGTGAAGATGCAGATTCCCTCATGAACACTAGAGGGCGCAGCTCTGGATAATGGAGAATAGATGCAGAGAAAAAAGCTTTACCAATAAAAACAAAAAATCTAGTAATTTATCATCAAAGGTCAGCAGCAAGACATTGGTAAATTAAATATAAAGGTAGATTATGCATAAAAATATTTGTTTTATTTAACATTTAATTATTGGAGGTTTGCATATACTCTGATTTAGCATTTGACTGATTTTCTTCATTTTGAGGAGGACAGAATCTTTACTGTGCAAGTGAGATAAATAAATGCTCACATTTAGTCTAGAACTACAATAACCATCATGTTCACACACACACACACACACACACACACACACACACACACACACACACACACACACACACACACACACACACACACACACACACACACACACACACACACACACACACACACACACACACACACACACACACACACACCTCTGCACTAACTCTCAACATGAGCTGTCAGTCAAACTAATGTGAAAAAGTAACTTTGTTGTGAATTTGAAAAGTAATGAGTTACTTTACTAGTTACTTGGAAAAAGTGCTATTATTACGTAACTCAAGTTACTTGTAATGCGTTTCCCCAACACTGCGAATAGGCATATGTAAATATGTCAAGGCTGATGAGAATATTGCTTCGGAATAGATTATATTTACAAAAAAAATCCGGACAAGCAAATGTTTTACTCGGACAAGTGGATGACAATCGTGTGAATCGGCTTAATGTCCAGCCCTGCCGGTTAACATGTGAACGCTAGCCAACCCTAGCTGCAGCCCTTCTGCACGTGTTAAATAAGGCTTGCTTCTGCTCTGAGAGGATATTTGTGTATTTACGGCTTCCTACAGGAAGCTGTGGCCTGACTTGCAACTCTGCTGTGTTAAGACAGTCGACTCGACAGACTTTCTTCCGTCCCGTTTGGCGTCTGAATGCCGTCCACATGAGTCTCCTGCGCATCCACAGGCTCTCTGTGATCTGGAAGAACTGGATGTTCAACCAGGATGCTGACTCTTCTGACGCCGGCTCTTTACAGGTGGAGAACCCCAGCGAGAGCGACGCCGCCGCTCCTCAGACGCTCGGATCGCAGAGACACTCGCGCCGCCGCTTCCATAGCGCGAACGCCGGAGGAGAGCCACAACTCATCGCAGACACATCAGACACGGTAAGACTACATCTAGAGTTTGATGAGTTGTGGCGCAGGACATGATTTAGAAGTGTGTTAGCGAGTCAAGACGGGGTTTCCTCTGCTGATATCATCGCTGTGTCAGTTAGGCTTCTCCTTAATCTGTTGGACACACTCCTCAGCGCTGGGACCGTTATCTGCTGCTGGCTGTGTGTGTGTGTGTGTGTGTGTGTGTCATGTCTGTCGCAGGTAAGATCCTCTCGTGTGTTTTTCTCAGCTGGTCAGTGTCACGTTTATTGAACACCCAAAGCCAATGAACATTAAGCAACCCACACTGCAAAAACTTCTTTTCTTACTTAGTATTTTTGTCTTGTTTTCAGTCCAAATATCTAAAAATTCTCAAAACAAGAAGCATTTACTAGCCAAATAAAAATTATTGTCTGCCAATGGGGTAAGCAAAAAAATCTTATTATTAATTATTTTGCTTACCCCATTGGCAGATTATTTTGCTTATTTTAAGCAAAAACTCACTTAATTTTCAGTTACTTTCCCCCAAAACAAGACAAAAACTTCTGCTTGTCTAGTAAATGCTTCTTAATGTAAGGTTTTTTAGATATTTGGACTGAAAACAAGACAAAAATACTAAGTAAGAGAAGCATTTTTTGCAGTGTAATAAAGCCTAATGCATCATATTTTATATTTCTAAGGATCAACATGATCAAAACTTTTGCTGTGGCACACAATCTCCTCCAGTCCTTCTGTTTTCATGTGTGGAGACTTTAAGTGTACTAGCTTCAGCTCGTGTGTTTCAAATCTGACCTGGTTTATCAAGTTTATCAAGTTTTATTTGCTATCTTGGGTTATGTAAATTTTGGCAGTTTTGAAATTTGAAACTGTCTGGCGCTGGAAATTTTGAAATTAATTTATTTAGTTGAGGTAATGGCGGCCCCACCGTTACAGAACATAATAATAACTTTGATATATTTAGTAATATTTCAGCAGGTTATCCATCAGGAAATCATGAGTATGAAATATGATGGTCAGGCTTTGAGGAAGGTTTATTTGTTCATCTCTCAATCATCATTGCATTATATGTTTTAATCATAAAACTAAGCATTTGAATATCATCTTACTAAGACATTAGTGGCAGATTATATGCATTTTATGCTATATTGATATAAAGATTTACATCACAAGCTTATTACTCATCTTACTTTTTGTCCATATAAATATCAGCATATGCATCACTTTGTGTTTTTCCTTCTCAAGTATGAGCTCCATATTCTCACTATATCATACTAGTGTATTAAATACATACACATATTGCACACTTATCACTCCTCTGCATGTCCTAATATGATAATAGCATAAATGAAACAACTCACTCAAATCCTTACGCTTGCCCATTTTTCCCGCTTCTGACACATCAACTCTGAGGACAAAATGTTCACTTGCTGCCTAATATATCCCACCCACTAACAGAGATCATCAGTGTCATAATGTTATGCCTGATTGGTGTGTATACACTCATACGTGCAATGAAACAATCAAATAAAAATGTAAATGTTGCACCACATTTACACACAAAACATAAGCAGTGAAAGCTTCAAGATATTTTCTCCTAAGAAATGATACAAAACACAATTTACAAAACAAAACAAAATGTAGAGATTTCCTTTTCTTTTAGTGAGGCTTTTTATCTTGATGATGATTTTACTTTATGCCCCACTCCCTCATTTTATTGAACGCTTGAGTTGCTTTTTTGAATGAGTAAATGAAAAGGCAGGCCATGGTTGTGTGTTCAGTAAAGGCTGACATGAAGAAGGTAAACATGTGAAGTTAACTAGAGCAGAATGCAGGTCTGTGGTGGTGTTTCCTGTCAGACTGAGAGATGTCTGGGCCACCGGTTGACAGTCAAGCCTCTGTGCTTCACCAGACTGCTGTAATACTGCTGTTTCTCCATATGACAAGAGGAGTTAAAGGTGTTTCCTGAAGTCAACAGTCTGCAGAGACAACTGTGTAAGACTTCCTGAAAACTATAAACACTGCTTGCATGCTCATTATCTCTGCGTTTACACCTCAAGGCTCTGTTCCTTTAAAGGGTTCGAGTCGATTCAGCGGTTTGAAGAGTTATGAATCAGTGAGTCGATTCAGCGGTTTGAAGAGTTATGAATCAGTGAGTCGATTCAGCGGTTTGAAGCGTTATGAATCAGTGAGTCGATTCAGCGGTTTGAAGCGTTATGAATCAGTGAGTCGATTCAGCGGTTTGAAGCGTTATGAATCAGTGAGTCGATTCAGCGGTTTGAAGAGTTATGAATCAGTGAGTCGATTCAGCGGTTTGAAGCGTTATGAATCAGTGAGTCGATTCAGCGGTTTGAAGCGTTATGAATCAGTGAGTCGATTCAGCGGTTTGAAGAGTTATGAATCAGTGAGTCGATTCAGCAGTTTGAAGAGTTATGAATCAGTGAGTCGATTCAGCGGTCTGAAGAGTTATGAAACAGTAAGTCGATTCAGCGGTTTGAAGAGTTATGAATCAGTGAGTCGATTCAGCAGTTTGAAGAGTTATGAATCAGTGAGTCGATTCAGCGGTTTGAAGAGTTATGTATCAGTGAGTCGATTCAGCGGTTTGAAGAGTTATGAATCAGTGAGTCGATTCAGCGGTTTGAAGAGTTATGAATCAGTGAGTCGATTCAGCGGTTTGAAGCGTTATGAATCAGTGAGTCGATTCAGCGGTTTGAAGAGTTATGAATCAGTGAGTCGATTCAGCGGTTTGAAGAGTTATGAATCAGTGAGTCGATTCAGCGGTTTGAAGAGTTATGAATCAGTGAGTCGATTCAGCAGTTTGAAGAGTTATGAATCAGTGAGTCGATTCAGCGGTCTGAAGAGTTATGAAACAGTGAGTCGATTCAGCGGTTTGAAGAGTTATGAATCAGTGAGTCGATTCAGCAGTTTGAAGAGTTATGAATCAGTGAGTCGATTCAGCGGTTTGAAGAGTTATGTATCAGTGAGTCGATTCAGCGGTTTGAAGAGTTATGAATCAGTGAGTCGATTCAGCGGTTTGAAGAGTTATGAATCATTGAGTCGATTCAGCGGTTTGAAGCGTTATGAATCAGTGAGTCGATTCAGCGGTTTGAAGCGCTATGAATCAGTGAGTCGATTCAGCGGTTTGAAGCGTTATGAATCAGTGAGTCGATTCAGCGGTTTGAAGCGTTATGAATCAGTGAGTCGATTCAGCGGTTTGAAGCGTTATGAATCAGTGAGTCGATTCAGCGGTTTGAAGCGTTATGAATCAGTGACTCGATTCAGCGGTTTGAATCGCCAAATTTCAGCAGTTTGGCGGTTTGATACGCGATCCAAATCATGATTCGACTCACTGATTCATAACGCTCTGAACCGCTGAATCGACTCACTGATTCATAATGCTCTGAACCGCTGAATCGACTCACTGATTCATAACGCTTCGAAGCTTCATGAGGCCGTGTTTTGAAATCGTCATCACTATGTAAGTCGTTATTTAGGTTTTTTTTGCGCACAAAAACTATTCTCGTCTTCATAAAGTTATTGTAGAGCCGCTGTAGTGAGATGGACTTTGTAACTTTAGTCTTTAGTGTCTTTTAAGGGTCTTGAGAGTGTAAAGTTGAGCCAATGGAGGCCTTTCAGAGCATCAGATTTACACTAAAATATCTTCATTTGTGTCTGAAGATGAACGGAGGTCTGACGGGTGTCCAACCACATGAGGCTCAGTCATTAATGACAGAATTTACATTTTTGGGTGAACTAACCCTTTAAAGGGATTAGGGCTGCAACGACGCGTCGACGTCGTCGATGACGTCGACTACGAAAATACGTCGACGTGCGTGAAATGCGTCGACGCGTCGGCGGCACATTATTTACGTTCTAGAATGGAACAGAAGATCTAGAATAATGGCAGCTTCTGCTCCCGGGCATAGTGAAAATGATCATTTATCATATAAGGCCAGACCGCGACATTCAAAAGTGTGGGAGTACTTTAAACAGAAGCCGAGTAAAACTGTGCTTTGTTCGCTCTGTAACGCCGGTTTCACACTGCACGCGCAGGCAGAGCAGAAGCTGTGCGCGTGGAGAGCGGGAGCTTTCACACTGCAGTCAGTGTTGCCAAGTCCGCTTTTTTCCGCGGAATTGGGCTACTTCTACACTGTTGCCGCGGGCTGTGTCTCATGTCCGCGGGTTGAAGCAAAAAAACACACATATTTAACCCCCCGAACGCGATGTTTACCAGAGAACCTCCCCGAAACGCGATTGGGCTTGTTTCGGGCTAGTTTTGAGTAACGAATGGGTGGGTTTTGTTGTGTAAACCTGGCAACCCTGCAGCCAGTGTTCTCTCGCGCAGCTGAACCGTGGCGCGTGTATTGCAACAGACGGTCACATTTTCCGGGGTTCTTCTCCGACCCCAGTACGTCTCGTGCCTTTATTTATTATGGGCTGCATATATCTGCTGTAAATGCGACCTGGTTCCGCTCTGTCCCAAACACATATGCATAATAACTTGCTGTATATAGGTAGTTTACATGATTAAAGTAACATTAAAGTTAAGATATGCCTCTAGCTTTAATCATTTAAATGTGTCTTTGAAGTTTGGGCAAAACTTCTGGCAGCTTTAGTCGTTGTTTATGCACATGTATCTTCAAAATAGACGACTAGTTATACTATATTAAAACTATGCTGAAAGCTCCTGTATGTGAACCTTTTGCAGATAAATACAAGTGCATTTTCGTTTACTATTGACACAAATCAATAAGTAAATCATACTCAACTACTATAGTAAACAACTTTTCCTAATTAGGCCTACTCTGTATACATTTTATGATGAATAGTATCATTATATATTATGTTTAAAAAGCTTCTTGTGTTCATATATTTCATTATAAAATGGCAAACTATGTATACTACCCTTCCTGAAATACAATTAATATTGTCATCATTCATTGATTTCATGTTAAAATAATATACAAATTCACTACCCTCTTTGAAATACAATAATCAGTAAAAAAGAATAATAAGATTAATCTGGAAAAATAATCGTTAGATTAGTCGACTAATCGAAAAAATAATCGTTAGATTAGTCGACAGAAAAAATAATCGTTAGTTGCAGCTCTAAAAGGGATAGTTCACCCGAAAATGATCCCATAATAAACTCACCCTCAAGTCATCAGCCTAACACAATCAGAGTTATATTAAATCATATCCTGGCTCTTCCAAGCTTTATAATGGGAGTGAATGGGACCGGTCCTTGGATTTTGAAGCCCCCCCCCCCAAAAAAAAATCATTTTTGGGTGAACTAACCCTTTAAGACCTGACTTGTATCATCTGTGTTTCTGTTACTCTCCACCCAACCTAGAATGACTCCACTGGTTATCGCTTTTACTCTGAGCAACATGGCTTAATTGGTTTAAAATTGATACAAATATTGATATAATATTTGTATCTTTATTAGGGCTGTCAAAAGATTAATCGCGATTAATCGAATCCAAAATAAAAGTTTGTGTTTACATAACATATGTGTGTGTATTCTGTTAATTATTATTTATATATAAATACACACACATTCATGTATATATTTAAGAAATATTTGCATGTATATACATTTATATAATCTATAATATATATAAATATAAATGTTTTATATATAAAAATAATATTTTTTTCTTAAATATATACATGCTTGTGTGTGTATTTATATATAAATAATAATTAACAGAGTACACACACATATATTATGTAAACACAAACTTTTATATTGGATGCGATTAATCGTGATTAATCTTTTGACAGCCCTAATTATTATTGCACACCTAGCTGTGGATTATCCCACTTATACTATGATCACGACATTGACAGGTTAAAGCTGCTATTGATGTTTGCAGTGCATCTTTAGTTATTTTATCCATAATCCTGAAGTGGAATAAAGTAAGTTTAATGAGTTCAACGAGTATGAGAAAGAGATTGTGCGTGTGAGTTTAATTACTTCAAAAACAGTAACATTTTCATTGCTGAGAAATACGATGCAGCTTTTCCGTAGTGAAGCCATTTTATTGATCATATTTATCGGATATCATATTTATTTTATTGATTAAATTCATGGAGCAGGAGCTAAAAAGCGGTTTCTGTGCTCCTGAATGTAAAGGGGAATCGGATGCATACGTTTATACATAGATCAGATGTCCATTTATTGGATATGCAGGGCTCCAGACTAACTTTTTTCACTAGGAGCACAGTGGCCCCCAACTGAAAATTTTAGGGGCACAACCAGAAATTTTAGGGGCGCACACCGTAAATCCACACCTGTATTACTAATAGGGATCGGTATCGTTAAGGTTTTAATGGTATTACTACTCTTACCAATACTGCTTATCGATCCGGTATTTTAACAGTATTCTTACCGGTTCTTTTTATTATACTTTATATATATTTTTTGTATAAAAAAAAAACATAATTAAGAACATAATTAACATGGCTTTATAATCTGAAAAGTAAAATATCTATAGCAAAAGAAACAGCAATGTTTGAACAAAAATATAAAACATCTATTTGTAAATGGACCAGTGTGCAGGCATTCGGAAGGTCTGCTAACATTAATATTACAGTAAAGAACAAACCTACAAAGAAATCTAATAAAGTAATGAAATGTAAAATAACACTGCATAGTTTTCACTGTATAAATTGTTAGATTAATGCTTATAAAAGCTAAAGTTATTAATTCAAGAGATGTGAATATTTTCTATTTGCCTTTTGTTCGATTCGAATTAATGGCTAAATCGTCAGCAGGTTTATTAGACGCTGCCCCTTTAAGACCGATCGAATGTAGAACTAATAATATCATATTCTCCTATTTCTCCAAACTATTTGAGCCCGTTTAAGATATAAACTGTTAAAATAACTACTCTCCAATCTGGTCATTTTGACACCGGCTATTTGTTGTTTATTTGATGGTTTAGACGCGCACACGAAGCCTAAAATATTAAGTGCAAATCGGTCCATTTCACAGCACACACACATAAGCCGCCTTGAAGTTGGAAACAGCGTCTCTTGCGCGGATTATTGTGCATTTAATAGCTCTTTATTATCAAACACATCCCGCAGTTTAGCAACAGTACAAACTGCAGTTTACAACAATCACTGAATCTGACGTTTAGTTTAGGTTTAAGGAGAAATGACAGCGCAAGGCTGTGAAGGGAAGGATGAGCTCGACGAACACGGCTATAGGAATAGTTTTACCTCATATCATCTTTTTATAATTCTTGGAAGCCGAAATCGAAAATAAATTTATTTTATTATCACAGCACATCCCTAAAGTTTAAGCAGACTAAACTTTTGTGTAGTTCTCTTGGCCATCGTCACTCATTAAGCTGACTGTGGTGTTGTGTTCGCTGTAGCTCCACATGAGAGAGCGCTCGCTTTCTCTTCTGGATTGCGAATGGCAAAAATGCATCACGGATAAATGGTTTAATATTATCTCATATAGAAACGGCTGGCAAAGATAGAATTTGCCAGACATAACGTCTATCAATTATAATTAGTAAGTGTATTTTCTTAATTTCTCCAGTACCGACAGCAGGCAAATTTACTGGTCACACATGTGCGACTGGATGTAAAATTCAGTCGCACACTCTCAAATTTTAGTCGCAAAATGCGACCATTTAGTCGCACTCTGGAGCCCTGATATGTATCTGATTTAAAACCACACTTGAAAGTGGCTGAGAATGGATGTATCTTTGTCTTTGCACATGTGCAATAATATCCATGTGTGTTGTTGTGTTTGTTGAAATGACTTCATGGTAGTGCAGTGTGTCATCTGTGTATGAATAACACTCGTGCTAAGCTAACGCAGCTCTGACTAGCGGTGTGATGTCATCGTGACTCTACTGCCTCACTGACACCATGTAGATTTTGTGTCATGCTTCCTTCAGCTTGAAGAGACACAGTTCAGCAAAGTATGTGTGCTAGTAGTAGTGTTGTCAAAAGTGCAGACTTCAGTACTGAAATTTAAAAAATGTGACTATACCAGCGTTTCCTTTAGCATTTGGAGCACTGTTGGATGGATTCATATACACCTCTGATTGGCCATTGTGTTCATGAGCTCAACATATATGTCTCTGATTGGCCATTGTGTTCATGAGCTCAACATATATGTCTCTGATTGGCCATTGTGTTCATGAGCTCAACATATATGTCTCTGATTGGCCATTGTGTTCATGAGCTCAACATATATGTCTGTGATTGACCATTGTGTTCATGAGCTCAACATATATGTCTCTGATTGGCCATTGTGTTCATGAGCTCAACATATATGTCTCTGATTGGCCATTGTGTTCATGAGCTCAACATATATGTCTCTGATTGGCCATTGTGTTCATGAGCTCAACATATATGTCTCTGATTGGCCATTGTGTTCATGAGCTCAACATATATGTCTCTGATTGGTCATTGTGTTCATGAGCTCAACATATATGTCTGTGATTGACCATTGTGTTCATGAGCTCAACATATATGTCTCTGATTGGCCATTGTGTTCATGAGCTCAACATATATGTCTCTGATTGGCCATTGTGTTCATGAGCTCAACATATATGTCTCTGATTGGCCATTGTGTTCATGAGCTCAACATATCTGTCTCTGATTGGCCATTGTGTTCATGAGCTCAACATATCTGTCTCTGATTGGCCATTGTGTTCATGAGCTCAACATATCTGTCTCTGATTGGCCATTGTGTTCATGAGCTCAACATATATGTCTCTGATTGGCCATTGTGTTCATGAGCTCAACATATATGTCTCTGATTGGCCATTGTGTTCATGAGCTCAACATATCTGTCTCTGATTGGCCATTGTGTTCATGAGCTCAACATATCTGTCTCTGATTGGCCATTGTGTTCATGAGCTCAACATATATGTCTGTGATTGGCCATTGTGTTCATGAGCTCAACATATATGTCTCTGATTGGCCATTGTGTTCATGAGCTCAACATATATGTCTGTGATTGGCCATTGTGTTCATGAGCTCAACATATAAGAGCATTTGGACTTTGTTAAAGGGGGGGGGGGGGGGCACTCAGTTTCAGTCAGTCTCATGTCAATCTTGAGTACCTATAGAGTAGCATTGCATCCTGCATATCTCCGAAAAGTCTTTATTTTTATTATAATTATGAAAGGAAGATGCGCTGTTCCGAGTCTTTCCGAAAAAAGCCGTGCGGCTGGGGGCGTATCGTGTGGGCGGAGCTAAAGAATGTTGAGCGCGCGCCGCTGTTACTGTGTTGAGTGCGTCTGAAAGCTGCGTCATCCCTAAAAGCGGGAAAAAACTTTATCCAACATAAAAAATGGCTTTTAATCAGATACAGCCATACATCTATGACCCGGAATCAGACCCAGAGGCTGAAGTTGAACAGGAGGAGCAGCAAAAACGACTAGAGCAGGACGTCTCTATGTGGTATAAGTTACACTAACTATATAATATGCTTAGCGGCTTGTTATTTACACATTTATACTTTAATTATATCGTGTGTGTGTGTGTGTGTGTGTTTACGCGTGGTTTGTGTAGACATGATTTGTAGTAAGCGGACTGGTTTTGCGCGTCAGGCTAGTGTTTACATAGAAAGACATGGAATAGTAGCGCATTTGAATGAAGAAGCGCGCTTATTTAGTTCAACATATTTCCCCATTCTTTGTGTATTGTTGTTTGGAGTGCTTTTACAATACACAAACATACACATATAGTGGCCAGCTAAACAAATGTACACACTATACATCGCATGCTCCATTGATCAATACGTGGTCATGTTTGGGCTACTTGATGGGCATAGGCAAAAACAGACATTTGAAGCAGTCTTACTCACTGCCTGCGGTTCCAACGTTGGGACCTTTATCGCTGGGACCGCTCCATCCTTCAGTATTAGGCGATCTGAAAATCCGGCGTCGAACTGGGCCTTGTTTATAAAACAATCGGCACCGAAATGCAGGGAACCGACATAAATATTTGCGCAACTCAGTTGCTGATCCGGAAAAGCAAATTCCATCCACTTTTGCCTTAACGCGGGGTTATTTGGCAATCTGTACAGGACTGTCTTGGCCTGGCAACCAAAAACACACTTTTTTGGTGACATTGTTAATTACTTGAAGTCACATCACCTGTGCAGCGCAGCCTACGAGCCAGCGCTTTGATTGGCGTCGCCTATTGCTTTCACGCTCTCTCTCTCTCGCGCGCGCTCTTCCGGTAGAATTGTCCGTACGGCCCATACAAGGAAATTCCGCCCTGTTGACGTCAAGCGGACCCATGATCGAAAAAAACTTTCCGAAACTTATGACTAACAGGAAGTACTAATTTTGGCAAAGAAATACTCCCATCAAACGTCCACCTTAGCTTATGAAACAGTGTCCATGTTTAGCATGGGAATCCAAGTCTTTAACAGTGCAAAAAGATCAGTATGCATGAAACAGCATTTCACCCCCCCTTTAAAAAATACACAACAAAAGGACAGAATGCACATTTTCCAAGAAAGGCGATGGGATGTTCTCACATTACATCAAAGTGAAATAATGCAGATTGTTTCAATGCAGGTTTACAGTAATAAACAGTGGCAATGTTGTAAAACGCATCAATTATGAATAGGGTTGCAAAGTTTCCAGAAACTTTCCTGAATTTTTGTTAACTTTCCAGGAAACTTATGAAACATCCCATTTCTGCTGTAAAGCAGCTCTGCAGAAAACAATAGAGTCATTATTCAGATCAATTCAGTTCAAATGTTGTTCTTGTGTGATAGTGCCAGTGCAGCTACATTGATAATATTACTGAATATTAGTTTTGTGCCAGAGGCTCATGAGCCACATGCAACTCTACATTAAAGCATCAATAACCAAAAGAGCAATTAGGTCAAACCACTTTCTGCTCGCACCTAGAAGGCATTTTCTGTAAATGTTTTGGTTATAGAAATTTGGTGCATTCCTAAGAAACGTCTGATTGGAAACACTGGACTAAGCTTATGAATAGTGGTGGGAATCTGGGAATGTTTAGATCCCTCACGATTTATAAACCTCTGCGATGCATCGGTGTGTGTTTGCCACTCTTCATGTTCATGACTACACAGGGCTCGACATTAACGCTTTATAACATGAGTGCTGTTTTCCTGAATAACACCACGACTGAACATGACACTGATTTCAAATGACAGCTCCATAAACCATTATTAACATTAAGTCACTTACATTTCAGATGCAATATTGAGTGTTTTTGTTCTATTTCAGCAGCGAAAATAGTTCCAAAAGATCACAGCAGAACGAGTGTCACCGCAACACCGCGTTAGTGAATGATTCAGCGTTTTGAATGAATCGGTTGAATCAAAGATTCAATGAACTATTCGTAAACGACCGCCTCATTCTTGAATGAATCAGCGTTTGAACGAATCGACTCAATGACTCGCTCATTCAGACGGTCACAGCGCCCCCTACTGGTGGCTTAGTTTCATCTTTCCAACATTTCTTATTTGTATATTCAAAAAATATTTAAAACAATCTCATAACATTATTTGATGCAGTTGTAATTTTTCAGTGTAAATGATTTAATTTGACTGGTAACAGCCTATAGTGTCTTATTCTAATTTAATTTATTGATCTAATTTAAGAATATAAAAGGAAATCTGAATCATAGCCTATATTTAAAGGGTTAGTTCACCCAAAAATGTAAATTGTGTGATTAATGACTGAGCCTCATGTGGTTGGACACCCGTCAGACCTCCGTTCATCTTCAGACACAAATGAAGATATTTTAGTGTAAATCTGATGCTCTGAAAGGCCTCCATTGGCTCAACTTTACACTCTCAAGACCCTTAAAAGACACTAAAGACTAAAGTTACAAAGTCCATCTCACTACAGCGGCTCTACAATAACTTTATGAAGACGAGAATAGTTTCTGTGCGCAAAAAAACCTAAATAACGACTTATATAGTGATGACGATTTCAAAACACGGCCTCATGAAGCTTCGAAGCGTTATGAATCAGTGAGTCGAATCATGATTCGGATCGCCTGTCAAACTGCTGAAATTTGGCGTCCAAACTGCTGAATCGACTCACTGATTCATAATGCTTCAAACTGCTGAATCGACTCACTGATTCATAATGCTTCAAACCGCTGAATTGACTCACTGATTCATAACGCTCCAAGCCGCTGAATTGACTCACTGATTCATAACGCTTCAAACCGCTGAATTGACTCACTGATTCATAATGCTCCAAACCGCTGAATTGACTCACTGATTCATAACGCTTCAAACCGCTGAATCGACTCACTGATTCATAATGCTCCAAACCGCTGAATTGACTCACTGATTCATAACTCTTCAAACCGCTGAATTGACTCACTGATTCATAACGCTCCAAGCCGCTGAATTGACTCACTGATTCATAACGCTTCAAACCGCTGAATTGACTCACTGATTCATAATGCTCCAAACCGCTGAATTGACTCACTGATTCATAACGCTTCAAACCGCTGAATTGACTCACTGATTCATAATGCTCCAAACCGCTGAATTGACTCACTGATTCATAACGCTTCAAACAGCTGAATCGACTCACTGATTCATAACGCTTCGAAGCTTCATGATGCCGTGTTTTGAAATCGTCATCACTATATAAGTCGTTATTTAGGGTTTTTTTGCGCACAGAAACTATTCTCGTCTTCATAAAGTTATTGTAGAGCCGCTGTAGTGAGATGGACTTTGTAACTTTAGTCTTTAGTGTCTTTTAAGGGTCTTGAGAGTGTAAAGTTGAGCCAATGGAGGCCTTTCAGAGCATCAGATTTACACTAAAATATCTTCATTTGTGTCTGAAGATGAACGGAGGTCTGACGGGTGTCCAACCACATGAGGCTCAGTCATTAATGACACAATTTACATTTTTGGGTGAACTAACCCTTTAAAGTCGAGCCCTGCTTCACTCCACATAAACCTCTGCTCTCCAGTGGAAACACAAGCGGGTTTAATATCCTCGTATCAGGGGCGGCCCGTGGCTTTCGCTCTCGGTAATAAAGTCAGAGCGACCTTAAACTGTCAATCAGAGCACATCCTGTTTTCCATGGCTGTGCTTGAGAGTGAATAGTCGTAGCTAGGGGAAGAAAAAACCACGACATTACCCAATGCTTGTGTATTTCCCTCAGAAACTCCATTGGAATCGACTGTGAGTGTGTTCACACGCTTGAGATCAGTCGTTTATCTGCACGCGAGTGTGTGTGAGGAGAATCTCTGCGGCTGGTGTGTGTGTGTGTGCTGGAGGTCTAATTTTAGAGGATGACATCATCACCCCCCCCCCCCCCCAGCTCGGCCTCATGGGCGCTTCATATTTTCATCCACTCGAAGCGGAGGAGATCTCTCGTGCTGGAGGATTTTCACTCACGCTCTACAGGAAGAGCTGGAAAAATAGCAGGAAGTGATGTGCGTAAGCTCAACCCTGCAGGCGTTAACTTCCCTGAGCTGGACAAGAAAGGCCATCACGCAAACATAAACACCAGCCGTCATTTACTCATCCTCATGTCGAAACTCGTTTGACTTTCTGTTCATTGTCATGGAACACAATAGGAGAAACTTCTGGTTGTTTTCTGGAGACTGAAGCATCATAACAAGAGCCCATGTGACTTGTGCTGTCACTTTAATGTTTAATTATTATTAACATCCGCACAGTGGGTCTCATTCGCTAACACACACAAATTCGCCTTAGCATTTGAATATCATCTTACTAAGACATTAGTGGCAGATTATATGCATTTAATGCTATATTGATATAAAGATTTACATCACAAGCTTATTACTTATTACTTATAAATATCAGCATATGCATCACTTTATGTTTTTCCTTCTCAAGTATGAGCTCCATATTCCAACAAGCCGTTCATTTTTACGTGTCTTGTTACACACTCGAACTGTCAAATACACACACAGTTATGCTTTAAGTGAAAGATATCAGTTGCGGAAAGAAATAGATTTTACACACTTAAAGCAATATCGTATCGCATATCGAAAATCGCATTATTTAACAAGGAAATCGCACAGCCCTAGTATAAAACCTGACAAAGTATCAGTTTGTTTATAATTCATCTGATTTATGATTTGATCACAAAAAACTAAACGAAACTAAACTCACAGATGAAGGCTGCCATTGGTTGGCATGCAAAAATCACATACTCTGGCTGGCCTTGTAATTGTTAAAATGAAATGTTATTCATAGATATTTTATGTTAAATACATATTCCACCATATACAGTGAAAGAGTAAGGAAAGCTGGTGAGGAAAGCCTTTTTATGGAGATAGTTAAATATAAATATAAATATTTAAGCATAAATAAAATAATGACACTATTGCACACAGTATCAACAAGTGAGCAGCATAATAAAGTGCACACTGACTGCACTATACTTCATTTAAAACTATTCACAACCTAGTCATTTAATGCTTACACTCTAAAAAATGCTGGGTTAAAAATAACCCAAGTTGGGTTGAATATGGACTAACCCAGCAATTGGGTCGTTTTGACCCGGTGGTTGGGTTAAATGTTTGCTTAAAACAATCCAATCGCTGGGTTAAAACAACCCAGTTGCTGGGTTAGTCCATTTTCAACCCAACTTGGGTTATTTTTAACCCAGCATTGTTTAGAGTGTAGGTGCACTTCACTTAATCTCTTGTAGAGCAACACCAGCGGATTCAGGAAAAATCTCCCAATGCTCCACGTGAAACTTCAGTCTTTCCACCTTTTAACCATCGTGTCAATTCTCAACTGATTTTGATTAATATGCGCGAGGGAGAGCAAGAGAGTTTGAAGACGGTGAGAGCTGCCTTGTGGACGCCTGTCTGGAAATAATGCAGGGGAAAAAATATCGGCGAACGCAGCAGCCTTATATTGGCCGATACACGCAAATATCGGCCCAATATATCGACCGGCCGATACACGTAAAAATCACAAATATCGGCCCGATATATTGACCGGCCGATACACGTAAAAATTGCAAATATCGGCCTGATATATCGACCGGCCGATACACGTAAAAATTGCAAATATAAGCCCAATATATCGACCGGCCGATACACGTAAAAATCGCAAATATCAGCCCGATATACGTAAAAATCGCAAATATCGGCCCGATATATCGACAGGCCGATATACATAAAAATCGCAAATATCAGCCCGATATACGTAAAAATCGCAAATATCTGCCCGAAATATCGACCGGCCGATACACGTAAAAATCGCAAATATCAGCCCGATATATCGACCGGCCGATACACATAAAAATTGCAAATATCTGCCCGAAATATCGACCGGCCGATACACGTAAAAATCGCAAATATCAGCCCGATATATCGACCGGCCGATACACATAAAAATTGCAAATATCGGCCCGATATATCGACCGGCCGATACACATAAAAATTGCAAATATCGGCCCGATATATCGGCTGGCCAATACACGTAAAAATCGCAAATAACAGCCCGATATATCGGCCGGCCGATACACGTAAAAATCGCAAATATCGCCCCGATATATCGACCGGCCGATACACGTAAAAATCACAAATATCGGCCCGATATATCGACCGGCCGATACACGTAAAAATCGCAAATATCGGCCCGATATATCGACCATCCAATACACGTAAAAATCACAAATATCGGCCCGATATATCGACTGGACGATACACGTAAAAATCACAAATATCGGCCCGATATATCGACCGGACGATACACGTAAAAATCACAAATATCGGCCCGATATATCGGCCGGCCGATACACGTAAAAATCGCAAATATCGGCCCAATATATCGACCGGCCGATACACGTAAAAATCACAAATATCGGCCCGATATATCGACTGGACGATACATGTAAAAATCACAAATATCGGCCCGATATATCGACCGGACGATACACGTAAAAATCACAAATATCGGCCCGATATATCGGCCGGCCGATACACGTAAAAATCGCAAATATCGGCCCGATATATCGACCGGCCGATACACGTAAAAATCACAAATATCGGCCCGATATATTGACCGGCCGATACACGTAAAAATTGCAAATATCGGCCTGATATATCGACCGGCCGATACACGTAAAAATTGCAAATATAAGCCCAATATATCGACCGGCCGATACACGTAAAAATCGCAAATATCAGCCCGATATACGTAAAAATCGCAAATATCGGCCCGATATATCGGCCGGCCGATACACGTAAAATCGCAAATATCGGCCCGATCTATCGGTCTAACACTAATCTCAAGCATGTTGTCGCTCATTTAGAATAATAAATTACTGTGCATGAAATATTGATATTAATAAATAATCCACACAATTATTAGTCAATATGACGAGAATGCAAAAGCGTTTAACAACTCATTGATAAATCAGGTCATGTGCTTCATCTGACTGTGGGTGGTTAATTGTCACTGATCTCAGGCCTGTGTGTGTTGCGCTCCTGCCAGACAGGAGACCCGAGACGCCTCATTAGAGTGACATCACAGACGCATTAATCAGCCGCGTGACGCCGCTCTCTGACAGGAAGCACATCCTGTGATCTGTTTGCGCTCTGCAGCTGAACCACAGCTCCTCATGAGCTCCATCAGCCTGGAGCGGCTCAAAGGGTGCGTTTGACTGTCTCATCTCTGATATGATCGTTAAACCTCGTCGGGTTTGCTCTTTTAAAGGTGCAGTGTGTAATGTTTATGAGGATCTATTGACAGAAATGAACAGACACACACACAAACACAATTAGGTTTTGAAATAGCACGCGTTCATTTGTGTGTGCGTGTGTTTTTGTGTGTGTGTGTGTGTGTTTTTTTGTCTGTTTTGCACTCTTGATGTTTTAGAGATCTTCACTGTTTTGTCCTTTTTTTCTGCATCCTGGCTGATTTGTAGATTGTATGCACAAAAAAACTCTGTATTTTCATATTTTTGCCAATTTCCATTCATTTCCTATGGGGGTCATTTTTGACCCGAAGGTCCTGAGTGTGGCTATTTGTTTTACGAACACTTAGACTTTTCAAATCCTGTCCCCAATTTAGTTGGGTGTTCATATACCAAGTACCAATAAAGTCACCAAGTTTCGAACCATTCCGATGAAGCTACGATTTTTTTTTGTTGTTGTATAAAACGCAAGATCCACTATAGTGGTATAAATGTGCTATTGCGTGATAAAAATGCTCAATGTGTCCACCGGATGACACCATCTCATTTAAAACATTGCTTTCATGAGGCCTAGGCTTGACTCTAAAATGAAATACAGCTTTAATAAAAAAAATAAAAAAATAATATATATATTAGGGCTGTCAAAAGATTAATCGCATCCAAAATAAAAGTTTGTGTTTACATAATATATGTGTGTGTACTCTGTTAATTATTATTTATATATAAATACACACACAAGCATGTATATATTTAAGAAAAATTTATTATATTTATATATAAAATATTTATATATAATATAAATTATATAAATGTATATACAGTATATACATGCAAATATTTATTAAATATATACATGCTTGTGTGTGTATTTATATATAAATAATAATTAACTGAGTACACACACATATATTATGTAAACACAAACTTTTATTTTGGATGAGATTAATCGCGATTAATCTTTTGACAGCCCTAATATATATATATTTTTTATATTATATTCAATGGGAAAAAATTGGTCATAATTATTGCATAAATATTCATTATAAATCATACAATTATCTCAAAACACCAAAAAAGAAAAGAAAAAATATTATTGAACAAAAATATATTTCATTGGTTTTCCAATTGGTTTTCTTATTTTTCTTGGTTTTCTTATCACCATTTTCACACACACTTAAATATTATATTATTAATGTAAGCAAATAGATGCATTCATATTATTGCATTTATTATAATGTATCAGTGTTTTCTCCTGAGCTAAATATGCTCTAATGTGGCGAGACATTGACTAAATACATAAATAATAAACCTGAAGTGTTTGCAAACATCTGTGTTCCCATCAACAATAATGTTTTCTATTATAATATTCTTTAAAATATATTTTATTCCTGTGATCAAAGTTTTCATTGCTCCAGTCTTCAGTGTCACATGACCCTTCACAAATCATTCTATATGATTTATTATTAATGTTGAGAACAGTTGTGCTGATTAATATTGTAAAAAATATTATTTCAAATAAATTTTTTTTATATGATATTTTTCAGGATTCTTTGATGAATAAAAAGTTAAAAAAGAACAGCATTTATTCAAAATAGACAATATTTCTAACAATATAATTCTTTACTATCACTTTTGATCAATTTATTACATAATTGCTGAATAAAAGTATTAATTTCTTTAAAAAAAAAAGAAAGAAAAATAAATTACTGATGCATAATGGTAGTATATATTGTTACGAAATATTTATATTTTGAATAAATGCTGTTCTTTTTTAAAACTTTTTTTTCATCAATGAATCCTGAAAAACTATTACAGGTTATTTATATATATATATATATATATATATATATATATATATATATATATATATATATATATATATATATATATATATATATATATATATATATATATATATATATATATATATATATATATATATATATATATATATATATATATATATATATATATATATATATATATATATATATATATATATATATATATATATATATATATTTATTTATTTATTTGTTTATTTTTTTGTTCTCAACATTTATAATAAATCATATAGAATGATTTGTGAAGGATCATGTGACACTGAAGTTTTGGGTCTCCCAAAACAATAATTATTTTCTATTATAATATACTTTAAAATATAATTTATTCCTGTGATCAAAGCTTTCATTGCTCCAGTCTTCAGTGTCACATGATCCATCAAAATCATTCTCATATGATTTATTATTAATGTTGAGAACAGTTGTGCTGATTTATATTTTAAAAATTGCAATAATATTTCACAATTTTTTTCTGTATTTTTGATCAGGCTTTATGAGCGTGAGACTTATAGTCGTGTGTATCACCATTTTCACACACACTGTTGTTTTTGGAAACCACTTAAATATTATATTAATGTAAGCAAACGTATGCATTCATATTATTGCATTTATTATAATGTATCAGTGTTTTCTCCTGAGCTAAATATGCTCTAATGTGGCGAGACATTGACTAAATACATAAATAATAAAGTGTTTGCAAACACAATCTCTGTGTTCCCATAATGATGGCCAGTCCCATAATCCTCAGTCCTCGGGAAGCTCCATGTGCTGCGCTCCCATTGGCTGGCTGGGAAAGAGATGATGTCATGCCTCAGCTTCCCATTACAGTGTGTGTGTGTGTGTGTGGCATTGTGTTCCCAGCATTCCTTGATAATGGTGTGTGATGATGGTCCTCTTCTCGTGCCGCTGCAGACACGCGTGTGCTTTTGTCATAAAGGGGGGGGGGGGGGGGGGGGGCTCATTAGCATAAGGGGGGCTCTTTTTACCCCCCCCCCCCCCATCTCTGTTCTCTGATCAATAAAGCGGCTCGTGTTTCCTCTCCTCCGCTCAGCCAATCACGCTAATGCAGCCCCCCCCCCCCAGCACAGGTGATGTCATGCTTCTCCTCCGGCTTCTCCCTCTCTCTCCCAGTCTCTCCATCCGCTGAGCTGCGATCGATGGCTGGAGGGGGATGCGGTCGCTCTTCTCCCGGGAAAGCGTCTGCGTTGGGCTGGTTCTCCGGTGCGGCGCACTGGGAACACTGGGACGCTAGCGTTTCCCGCCCTCCGCCTGGACCGCCGCGATCCCCGCGTGAAGAGGAAGCGGAGGAACTTTTGTTGGCTCTTGGATTGCGTGATTCGCTCGTTCTCGATCGTGTGTGGATTTTTTCTTTGGTCTGAAAGTTTCCTTCTCTCATCGGGAAATGGCTTTCCTCGTCCGTTGCTATGCCAACTGCTTGCAGCCGTGGTCCTCCAAAGTAAGTGATGTCATTATGTGTGTGTGTGTTGCTGAGTCCGGGGCAGATGTGTGTGTTTGAGCTGAGCTAGTGCTGCTCATTGTTTCCTCAGTGCTGCTGTTGGTTTATTTCCAGCCCTGCTGCAACACACAAACTGGTGGTTTTCAGACTGGTTTGGTGAGCTGGATCAGCTGTGTGTTTAATTAAAGGGATAGTTCACCCAAAAATGATTTACTCTCACTCAGCTCATCCGAGGTGTGTGTGACATTCGTCTTTCAGACCAACACAATCTGAGTTATATTAATCATATCCTGGCTCTTCCAAGCTTTATAATGGCAGTGAATGGCAGCCCTAAATTTGAAGACCGAAAATGTGCATCCATTCATTATGAAAGTGCATCTATCCATCATAAAAGTGCATCTATCCATCATAAAAGTGCATCTGTCCATCATAAAAGTGCATCTGTCCATCATAAAAGTGCATCTGTCCATCATAAAAGTGCATCTGTCCATCATAAAAGTGCATCTGTCCATCATAAAAGTGCATCTATCCATCATAAAAGTACATCTATCCATCATAAAAGTGCATTTATCCATCATAAAAGTGCATCTATCCATCATAAAAGTGCATCTGTCCATCATAAAAGTGCATCTATCCATCATAAAAGTGCATTTATCAATCATAAAAGTGCATCCATTCATTATAAATGTGCATCTATCCATCATAAAAGTGCATCTGTCCATCATAAAAGTGCATTTATCAATCATAAAAGTGCATCCATTCATTATAAATGTGCCTCTATCTATCATAAAAGTGCATCTATCCATCATAAAAGTGCATCTGTCCATCATAAAAGTACATTTATCCATCATAAAAGTGCATCTATCCATCATAAAAGTGCATCTGTCCATTATAAAAGTGCATCTGTCCATCATAAAAGTGCATCTATCCATCATAAAAGTGCATCTGTCCATCATAAAAGTGCATCTGTCCATTATAAAAGTGCATCTGTCCATCATAAAAGTGCATCTATCCATCATAAAAGTGCATCTGTCCATCATAAAAGTGCATCTGTCCATTATAAAAGTGCATCTATCCATCATAAAAGTGCATCTGTCCATCATAAAAGTGCATCTGTCCATCATAAAAGTGCATCTATCCATCATAAAAGTGCATCTGTCCATCATAAAAGTGCATCTGTCCATCATAAAAGTGCATCTATCCATCATAAAAGTGCATCTATCCATCATAAAAGTGCATCTGTCCATCATAAAAGTGCATCTATCCATCATAAAAGTGCATCTGTCCATCATAAAAGTGCATCTGTCCATCATAAAAGGGCATCTGTCCATCATAAAAGTGCATCTATCATCATAAAAGTGCATCCGTCTATCATAAAAGTGCATCTGTCCATTATAAAAGTGCATCTATCCATCATAAAAGTGCATCTGTCCATCATAAAAGTGCATCCATCCATCATAAAAGTGCATCTGTCCATCATAAAAGTGCATCTGTCCATCATAAAAGGGCATCTGTCCATCATAAAAGTGCATCTATCATCATAAAAGTGCATCCGTCTATCATAAAAGTGCATCTGTCCATCATAAAAGTGCATCTGTCCATCATAAAAGTGCATCCGTCTATCATAAAAGTGCATCTATCCATCATAAAAGTGCATCTCTCCATCATAAAAGTGCATCTGTCCATCATAAAAGTGCATCTGTCCATCATAAAAGGGCATCTGTCCATCATAAAAGTGCATCTATCATCATAAAAGTGCATCCGTCTATCATAAAAGTGCATCTGTCCATCATAAAAGTGCATCTGTCCATCATAAAAGTGCATCCGTCTATCATAAAAGTGCATCTATCCATCATAAAAGTGCATCTCTCCATCATAAAAGTGCATCTCTCCATCATAAAAGTGCATCTATCCATCATAAAAGTGCATCCGTCTATCATAAAAGTGCATCTATCCATCATAAAAGTGCATCCGTCTATCATAAAAGTGCATCTGTCCATCATAAAAGTGCATCTGTCCATTATAAAAGTGCATCTGTCCTTCATAAAAGTGCATCTGTCCATCATAAAAGTGCATCCGTCTATCATAAAAGTGCATCTATCCATCATAAAAGTGCATCCGTCTATCATAAAAGTGCATCTATCATCATAAAAGTGCATCTATCCATCATAAAAGTGCATCTGTCCATTATAAAAGTGCATCCGTCTATCATAAAAGTGCATCCGTCCATCATAAAAGTGCATCTGTCCATCATAAAAGTGCATCCGTCTATCATAAAAGTGCATCCGTCTATCATAAAAGTGCATCTGTCCATCATAAAAGTGCATCTGTCCATTATAAAAGTGCATCTGTCCATCATAAAAGTGCATCTATCCATCATAAAAGTGCATCTATCCATCATAAAAGTGCATCTGTCCATTATAAAAGTGCATCCGTCTATCATAAAAGTGCATCTGTCCATCATAAAAGTGCATCTGTCCATTATAAAAGTGCATCTGTCCATCATAAAAGTGCATCCATCCATCATAAAAGTGCATCTGTCCATCATAAAAGTGCATCTGTCCATTATAAAAGTGCATCCGTCTATCATAAAAGTGCATCCGTCCATCATAAAAGTGCATCTGTCCATCATAAAAGTGCATCTGTCCATTATAAAAGTGCATCTGTCCATCATAAAAGTGCATCTATCCATCATAAAAGTGCATCTATCCATCATAAAAGTGCATCTATCCATCATAAAAGTGCATCTATCCATCATAAAAGTGCATCTGTCCATCATAAAAGTGCATCTGTCCATCATAAAAGTGCATCTATCCATCATAAAAGTGCATCTGTCCATCATACATATATATATATTCGTGTGAAAGAATCATGGAGTAATTGTAATTTTTGGGTGAACTATCCCTTTAAGGTTTAAACGAAACTCTTCAGGGCTGTGGCCCTCCAGGAACTGAGTTAACCAAAACCTGCCAAATGTGAATAACCAAACCAAAAATACCCAAACATTCCCATCTGTCACAAGGATAGTTCTGTCCCAAACTCGTGTGATTGGTTGAGGCTTCTCAAACACATCATTGTTCTGAGAGCGAACCCTCAGTGTTTCACAGCACCTAAGCATCGCACTCAGCACACATTCAATGAGAGAAACGCGGGATTTGATTGGATGGTGAAAAATGGGCGTGTCACACAGCAGTCCGTTATTATGTCATGATGAATTATGAGCAATAACATGCATTTTAAAGATGCGTCTGTGCTCTGATGGGTTAATAGAGGCACTTTCCTTCCTCTGAGAGATGGGGATGTTGTAGATGTGTTTGGTAGACATCGTGGACACACACACATGGTTTATCGTCTTCTGTGTTGCACAGATCAGCTGACTGACCGTCTCCTGTTACTTTCTTACGTTCTCCTGTCTTTCTCATATCAATCCCTCCAGTTTTTGCCATTCCACAATGCAAAAAATCAACAAAATGCCACCATTTTGTTGCAATCCTACAAAATTCGGCATTAAAATTATCACAAAAAAGGCAGTACTTGATGATGTTAGTGTGTTAAAGAAGTGTGCGTGATTGAGAACACAACCTGTTTGATGTTAAAAAGAGTTAAGAGCAATAACTCAATGCTGTACTATAGCGCTGATTAACACACACTCCACGCCAACTATCACACACACACACACTTGAATGGTCAAATCCAGTCTTGGCGAGCATTCATGTAAACACAGTTGTTATTGTCTTAAGTGAGCATAAACAGTTGAGAAACCGTGTGTGTATCAGGGTATTAGATCCGTGCATTCGCTCTTAAAGTGACAGTAGCCTAATATTCCTGCTGCTGTCTGTCATTAATGCTAATCCAACAACAAAAGACAAAGAGAAACTCACTCTCTGCTCTCAACGCTCTACACTGCGAGTAAATCTTCACTCTGGATGACTAAATAATATCTATCATCAGCCGTTGGCTAGTAAATGCTTAGATTTTATTCGCCAGTGTGTGTGTTAGAGGCTAAGAATAAGTTTAGCATAAATAAACTTTCACTCGGTGAACACTTCGCTCTTGGTCAAGCGATCTGTCTATTTCAGTTCAGCTCAACGGAGTTCGTTTGGAATTATTCAGCTTTTAAGAGCAAGCAGAAGATATGCGGTTTCTCCGGTAGTGGGCGGAGCTAATGTGCAAAAATCAGTTTGAGCGAACGCTGACATCGTGATTAATATTCATGAACCAGCAGCTCATCAATCCTTCTATTGTTATTAGTAGTAGTGTTATTATCTTATTAATAATTAACTATTAGCTATTACTATTATAATTTTTTACAGAAACACTGAATGGCCAACTATATCTTAAGCACCACCACCAGTTCAGTTAATATATCAAATATGCATTCATACCACTGATCTTTAAAGAGAACATATACACACACACACATATACATATACATATGTATATATGTATATTAGGGCTGTCAAAAGATTAATCGCATCCAAAATAAAATTTTGTGTTTACATAATATATGTGTGTGTACTCTGTTAATTATTATTTATATATAAACACACACACATTCATGTATATATTTAAGAAATATTTGCATGTGTATACTGTATATACATTTATATAATCTATAATATATATAAATATAAATGTTTTATATATAAAAATAATATTTTTTTCTTAAATATATACATGCTTGTGTGTATTATTATATAAATAATAATTAACAGAGTACACATACATATATTATGTAAACACAAGCTTTTATTTTGGATGCGATTAATCGCGATTAATCTTTTGACAGCCCTAATATATCACGATATATAAACATTTGTTTACATAATATATATGTGTGTGTACTGTGTATAATTATTATGTGTGTGTAAATACATAATAATGTATAAATATGAAATATTTGCATATATATACTGTATATATTTATATAATTTATATTATATATAAATATTTTATATATAAATATTTAAAAAAGAATCTTAAATATTTACATGCATGTGTGCGTATTTACACACACATATATTATGTAAACACAAACATGATTTAATCGATTTGACAACACTAATATGAATAAAATAGTATATCAGTCTAAACTAAAAAATGTATTAGCCAATGGCGATTATGTTGTGCGTAGAGGGTTGAATTATTAATTTTCATAGCTTTAATAAGGAGCAGAATATTTAGTTCATCAAATAAAGACTATGGGGTGTTTTTTTTTTATAATAATTTTGTGTTTTGTGCCTGAATACTAAACCTACGTGAAAAACTCTTTATTTTATTTGCATCTTTAGCCCCATTCGCACAGGATTAGTATTATTTGTGGACCTCGTGTGATTTAGAAATTACCCCCCCATCTGAATTTTGCATGGCTTATCTCCCGATATGATGTCAAGATTTGTAAATGTTTTGTCGTTATATATATATATATCTGTATGAAAAATCATAAACCACAGTTCCTTACCGCGTGCTGCTGTGTGTTATGAGGCTTGTTGCGATAGTCGCTGTTACACCGGTTACATCACTTTCCCTCCGTTGATTACATTTTTTATAGTAATAAAAATAATTTAGTTCAGATAGAGAACAGACGTTATAATTAAAAACTGAAGTGAGCACAGACCAGCAGCAGGAATCAGATTTCATTCATCACGAGAGTGAGGAGCTGACAATATGACGACGGAAGATTTGGTATAAAGCTAAATGTGAACGCGCCCATTTTAAGTGAGCTTGTCATCGAGCTTGTTTTTGTGTTTTTCATTAAGAATAATATTGAACACACCTTTCAAGCAATTTGCTCCCAAATTGGCTCTAGTACTAACGTGAAAGTGTAATGTGCATTTATTACGAATGCAGCCTTCATTCTTCGCGAAATATGGATAAAAATGCGCACAGGAAACAAAAACCTTTCAAAAATTATCCAAATTTTGGCCAAATCACAGAGATGCCGATTCGCACAGGACTAATATTATAACAGGATCTCTGTGTTCGGCGAAATACGGTCTGTCATTAACAGGAGAATTTTTTCTTTACAAATTACAGACATGGCCGATTCGCACGGGATTAAGATCACAGAAAACCTCCGCAATTATTATGGTGCGTTCACACCGCGAATTACGCAATTTGCGCGAGTTATTTACATGTTAAGTCAATGCAAAGATGCAAATAGACATTCTGCGGTGCGATTCGCGTGAACTGAGCGTTTGACGCGTAATTCACGCGAAAGGCGTGAATCGCCTAAGTTGAAAAGTCTGAACTTTGGCGGATATTCGCGCCGCGTTAACCAATCAGGAGCTTGCTCTAGTAGTGACAACAATGAGGAGAAAATCATATGGTTTATATGAATCATATATTAATATCTGGTTCAGACAAGTGTGCATATGATTATCACTGTGATAACATGAAATGACATGAAACACAACCCTCTTTTTGTTAAATGTAAGTTTATGTATGATCAATAGAGCTGGGCAAAAAAAAATCGATTTTTCGATTAATCGTTTTTTAAAATGTGGTCGATTCAAAATCGATTCTCAAGGCCAAGAATCGTTTTTTTCCCCCCGGGGGTTTCCAGTCGATCCTGCCCGGTATGGAATATATATGTTTGTCGTTAAGATAAAATCAAATGACAATCGCATCTAAGGAAGGCATGCAAATAACAGAGATAGTGACGAAATATAAAGCCTCATCCGGGGCACGAATCAAAGCTCAGACGCCCCTGGAGGAAAAAGCCTCCATAAAAACGGACAGAGTCTGAATGACGGTCGGCTAAATCACAAGAAAAGCTTCTCCTGAAAATTGCTGAAAATCATCCAATATCCTTTTTATGTTTTAGAATAAGTGTATCAAAATATCCATAAAAACAACATTGTATTGTATTTAACGTAATTGTATGCTTTTGAAATATAGAGATGGGTTCGGTTTTAATGTACCCAAGTGTACCTAAAATAAAAAGAGTTTAATATACAGGTTTGTGGCTCTTAATTTCTTTTTAATTGCCCACTTGTAAACTCATGTTCACTGTTCTTTTTTTATAAATATAGAAGGCATTGAGTTGAATCGAAATTGAATCGAGAATCGAGAATCGAATCAGAACATCTGAATCGATACCCAGCCCTAATGATCAGTAATACAAAAGTATAAGTAAAAGGTATAAGAATTTACACATGAAATAAAGCAAACAATTCAGTCGAACATTCAAAGTCAGTGCTAGTCGGGTACAACGGTAAAGTTAAATAGCCTAAAAATAAAAAAAGGAATGAAACTTCACTTTGCCCTCAGCCTAAACGATTTATTTGCGTCCGGTGTGAACGCTACATTACCAGAGGTCGCGAATGTGCGAATAGGGCTTTTATCACATTGTTTGTAATTTGCTTCCTTGTTCCTTATTTTTAATAATAAAAAAACAACAATTCTGCTTAAGTTTAAAAATGTAAAAGTCTGCATATTTTTCTTTCTGTCATGTATGGCTGTTGAATATCTAGCGTCATAATATGGTAAATGTGGTTTCCTTAAAAAAAATAATGCAAATTTTCCACATAATTCTGGAAATTTTAACCACAGAATCAGGTTTTTTTTTTATCACAAACCCCCCTGTGAAGTCCTGGCCCCGTGAATGAGTCTCTGGAGATTTACTCCACTGAGGATGTGCAGTCATAAGGGTTTGAGCATGAGCTGGGATCAGTTTAATGCTCATATCACATGATGCATATCACTCTATATGTCTTGATTCCTTAGAGATCACGACCGGCTCATTTTGCAGTCCTCACTGTGCTCACGACATGCTGTGATATGTCCGAGCTGGAAAATCTCCATCATTCATAATTCAGGAGCCGATAATTGGCCTGTCTCGGCTCTACTCTCCGGCTCCATTAATGTCCCGGGGTCTGGCCATCTTTGAACTTGGCAGCCGACCGCCTGGCAGCGCTATTAAAGGCTCTCTGAAAGCCTCCAGCAGTTATTCCCCCTTTACTGTCCATGGACAAGTGTCAGTGTTTGGGTTCTCGGATGTCAGGAGCTTGCTCTCTTGCGTCCTGTTGGACGGTCCCTACTTTATGGCCATTAATGCTTCCATGAAGAACCTTTAACACCAGAACCGCCACGGGGGGGAAATTTACCCATGGCTGTTTTTCAAATGTACTTAAAAGAGTTTCAATAAAATGTCCAAGTCTCCCAGTCACTGATTTTTACTAAAACTGTGTTATTTACAATCCCCTGTTGTTAAAAATCGCTTAAAAACGGGGCATTTATATCTATAAGCGCCAGCGGGTCAAATTTACCCCTATATAAATCCTCTATTTTCACGCTGTGTTTGAGCAACGCGTCCGCTTGATGTTTTAGCCTATTTATAAATGTTCAAACTTTGGATTAATTATACATTTTGTTTAGCTATTTTTTATCGTGTAATTGTTCGCTACTGTGTAGCTATTTATTCGAGTCTTCCCGTTTCCTGAAAAACATCCGATCTATAATGTGATGAACAAAACAATTTTCATGATTACAGCAATATTGGTGTTGTTCTCTTATTCAAATTATAAATGATATAACTAGGCTATACAAATTCATAATTAATGTGCACTTAGATTTATCGTTGGATTATTATAATCGCTCTTCTTTGTCTATTTATGGTATTTTAGTCATTTAAATAACATGGGTTATCTTAATATGAGATTAATGACATTTTATTATAATATTACACCACCCAAATATGTGTTTCTTTCCCTCTAATTCTCGTCGTCGTTGCAGGTTTAGCCTATATTCACCAAAAAGTGATTAGTGTATCTGCTTAAAATAGCATAAAACAACCGGACAAAAACACAGTTGATGACTAAACATAATCATTTCATGACTCGATACATTACTTTGTGAAGACCGTGGCATAATACAGTGATATATCACGTTTTTAGCCGTTTTAAAACTGTAAGCATCTGTATGGGTCACTTTTACCCGCTGGCGGTTTTAGTGTTAACATCCATGGAAACGTTCCATTGCATTATAGTGGAATAATTATTAATTATAGTATCTCAGTTTATTAAAATGTACAGTTTCTGCCAGTCTAGTGTTAATCTGGAGTATCTATAGAGTAGTGTTGATCCTTCATATCTCCCAAGAGTCTTTAGTTGATCATATCTGTGTCCCTGGAGCTCAACATCAGTCATAATCTCACATGTATATCTGTGGCAATAGCCAACAACACATTGAGTGGGTCAAAATTATCCATTTTTCTTTGATGCCAAAAATCATTAGGATATTAAGATCATGTTCCATGAAGATATTTAGTAAATGTTCATATCATAAATGTATTATTAGTAGTAATATGCATCGCTAAGGACTTCATTTGGACAACTTTTAAAGGAGATTTTCTCAATATTTAGATTATTTTGCACCCTCAGATTCTAGATTTTCACATCAAAACCATACATTAATGGAGAGATTATTCAGCTTTCAGATGATGTATAAATCTTATTATTAAAAAAGTTGACCCTCATGACTGGTTTTGTGGTCCAGGGTACAAGGTTATTATAGTTTTGCATTTTTAAATTAGTTTTTATTTTATTATCGTTTTCGATTTTGCAACAAATTTCAGTTTAGTTTTAGTTAGTTTTATAAATTATTTTGCTAGTTTTAGTTTAGTTTTTATTTTGTAAACACATTTCTATTTAGTTTTTATATATTTCGTTTCAGTTTTAGTTTTAGTAATTATAGTTTAGCAGAGTTACCAGTAGAGTTGGGGTAATTTTGAATGAACTCGGACTTGTCACGCACTCGGGTGAATTTGTACTCGACTTGACACGGACTTGGACATTTTGGACTCGGAAAATATCCCGAGTGCAGTCGAGTCCGCGTCATGTGTAACAACAAAACCGGCATAAAACTAAGATAAGAAATGAATGAACGCCTCCCCGCCTGTGATTTTACTACACCGGCAGGCAGCAGTAGCATCATCTTATGCTTGCAGACAATACACACATCACACGGATCGCAATGCGTGGCTAGGACAATGTCTTCAAAGTCAGCAATAATTTGTTTTGCTTTTGAAAATCATAAAGAATTTATTTGCAAGAAATCCAGTAAAAAGAAGCACTCTGCGGATTGCAAATCAAATGTGTCTGGCACGACTTTCTACCGACATGTTCAAAGAAAACCTAGAGAAATGTAAGTTGCTTATTATAACTTTTAATACCAACTTTAATCCAAATAACTTAGGGCTGGGTGATAGGACGATATATATCGGATTCTTGTGTGCATACTATGCAATTCTTAATATAATATTGAACCGTTCGGTATTCACGGTTGGGAATTGCGTTTTATTTGTATTTTTTTCGCTTTTGCATTTAATTAATCATTTTTTATTTTTCTCTGTTTGAAATATTTCTCTCAGTTTATTTTGGCTCTGTTTGAGTGTGCCTGTGAGTCTACGCGCTGATATAAGCAAATATCCAATCATATGCACTAAAGTTAGGGGGTGTTTAGCCACGCTTGCAATGCTGGTGTCAGAGAGTTATACTCACGGAACACTATAGTTATTCACAATCACGATTTGCATGCGTTTTAAAGCCTTGCTGGTTAAACGTTTAATTCGCGCGCTCATGCACTGTTAACATGCGCTGAGCGCGCGCACTAAAAGCCTGTTAAACACACGTGATTACTGGACTAAGTAGTCTTACTGCACTAATACTGTCAAATACACACAAGGACAAGGTTAACATAAACACAGTCAGTTATGTCTAAAGTGAAAGTAAAATCGGCGTGTGTCTGTATATTAGATGTGTAGAGGTCTTAAATTGACAGCAGTGCTGTCGCTTGTCCTTAAAGGGACAGTTCACCTCTAAAATTATGTAATTATTTACTCACTCTAATTTTGTTCCAAACCTGTATTCATTTCTTCTGTTGAACACAAACAGTTGAATGGTAGCCATTGACATCCATATTATTATTTCCTACAATGGGACCAACTGGTTGGTTTCCGACATTCTCCAAAATATATTTTATGTCCAACAGAAGAAAGAACTTTATTCAGGTGTAAAACAACTTGAGCGTGAGTAATCGATGACAGAATTTTCATTTTTGAGTGAACTATCCCTTTAATGTTAGTTGGGTCTTTAAGATATTTGGTAAATGTTCATATCATAAATGTATTATTAGTACTAATATGCATGGCTAAGGACTTCATTTGGACAACTTTTAAAGGAGATTTTCTCAATATTTGGAAATCAAATTCCAGATTTTCAAAATCTGGCAAATATTGTCCTAACAAACCATAGATTAATGGACAGATTATTCAGATTTCAGACCCTTATGACTGGTTTTGTGGTCCAGGGTCACATTTATAAAAGACACTTGCACACACACTTCTTAAGTGACATTGTTGATTTCTGTCATTCTGGTTTTAGTTTTACGTGGCCGTAATAACCCTGATGCAAAGTGATATTTTCAGTTCTGAGTGACTGTAGAGTATGCAAATCCCTCTTACATGACTGCATTTCCCGCAGTTTAGCCTCTATTACAGGCCTAGAGCTGTTGCTGACTCCATCAGGACCGCACCAGTTCTGGACATTCATCAACCCAGAGGCTCTGACCTTTGTTTTTGTTGTGTTTTGCCGATGGTCCCGCTTTCACTCATAGATTTCCTTTCAGTCAGCAGAACCGGCGAGTAACAGGAACTGAAGGTAAGCTCAAAGTGCAGGCAGCGTTTGCCTTGACTCATAATTTAACGATGGAAAGGAACGTGTTGAGGCTAATGCTGAGTGTATTGATCCTGATCGCCTAACCTTCCTGTCCACATGACACCCTAAACCTCCCAGGATAGAGCGGCTAAAAGCTCTCAGCATCTGTTTGGGGAATATTCAGACCACTGAATGATGGAGCACAACTCGCTCCTTTGTTTTCTTTCCCCAATTCCTTCATCATTACTCCACAACTTCACACGTGATGACAGACGAGGCATTATTATGCTGCCGTTCACTGTGGTTTTCCATGTTTTCTCGATGGAGCACAGGATAGAAAGCCTCCCTAGTGGACACACACTCCAGCGTGTGCTTTGTGAGGTCAGGATGCATCTGTGGTTCACATCCTGATTCACTAGCATTCGGTCTGTATGGCAGGTCGGATCAGCCAGTTAACCCTCTGTTACCCTCGGTTCTTCATTTATGGGTCACACTCTGGACTTTCGGGTCAAAAATGACCCCCATAGGGACCCCCCCAAACATCAAGAGTATAAAACAGACTCACACACTTATACACACAAAAACACAAATTAACGCGTGTCACTCCAAAAGCTAATTTTGGGAAAAGTGTGTGTGTCTGTTTTGCACTCTTGATGTTTTAGAGATCTTCACTGTTGAGTCCTTTTTTCTGGATTCTGGCTGATTTGTAAATTGTATGCACAAAAAAACTCTGTATTTTCATATTTTTGCCAATTTCCGATTCATTCCCTATGGGGGTCATTTTTGACCCGAAGGTCCTGAGTAGGGTTGGGTATCGTTTGGGTTTTTTTCGATTCCGGTGCCAAACCGATACTTTTAAAACGGTTCCGGTGCCTAAACGGTTCCTGAACCGATACTTAAAAATAAACTTAAAAAAAGGCCACAAAACGAGGTGGATGACATTAAATGGCTTTTTATTTTATTTTTTATTTATTTAAATTGAACCATTTATTAAAAGTTTAATGTATACTTAAATGTATGCATATAAATAAATACAAAACACAATTTACTTATTTACAAATTATAATTGACTTATTTACAAATTCACAGTAAAACCTAAGCCACCTAACCCAACTACAACAAGCCTAATATAACTCTAAATAACAGTTACAGTTATAACAGCAGTCGTCTGTATTCTTGCTCCGCTACTAACCAGCTTCAGCTTCAGCTTTATTTTGAAATATGATCATATTCTCTGGCTAAATATTTTTGAACGCATCGCCTTAATGTTTCCATGGCGACGCGTCATGTTTCTCACATGACACACAGCATCCGCAATAGCCCTGACAGCTCAGCTGTATCGGGTTTATTTCGCTTTTTCTTTTTATTCAAAATATTCACAAACTTCTTAACTGTGTCACGAACTATCTGATGTTCAAATGTGCGAGTGAATGTGTGTTAGTTGATCTATAAAGCGCAATGGGCGGCGCCATGTTAGTTTGCGCCTCAGAATCGGATCTGTCGGATTTACAACACTTGAGTTCATTCTCGTCTCACGAAATACATGAAAGTAAGTGACCAGTGAACTGGAAGAAGAATAGAGTAAACTATATAGTTACTGTATAATGTGCATGTATCTGATGTGAATAAAACATGTAATGTTAGTCAAATTATAACCGTCTGAAAGGATTGTCATTGCCGCTTCCATAGACATCAGTGTGTGTTTTTTGCTAGTACTTATGAGCATTTAAATGTCTGAAACCTGAAATAAACATGATGTGGTTGAAAACACTGAATAGTTGTCATGAGATGTGGTTGAAAACACTGAATAGTTGTCATGAGATGTAGTTGAAAACACTGAATAGTTGTCATGAGATGTGGTTGAAAACACTGAATAGTTGTCATGAGATGTGGTTGAAAACACTGAATAGTTGTCATGAGATGTAGTTGAAAACACTGAATAGTTGTCATGAGATGTAGTTGAAAACACTGAATAGTTGTCATGAGATGTGGTTGAAAACACTGAATAGTTGTCATGAGATGTGGTTGAAAACACTGAATAGTTGTCATGAGATGTGGTTGAAAAAAATGAATAGTTGTCATGAGATGTGGTTGAAAACACTGAATAGTTGTCATGAGATGTGGTTGAAAACACTGAATAGTTGTCATGAGATGTGGTTGAAAACACTGAATAGTTGTCATGAGTTGTGGTTGAAAACACTGAATAGTTGTCATGAGATGTGGTTGAAAACACTGAATAGTTGTCATGAGTTGTGATGTGACGAGCGCTGAGCGTCTGTCTCTGGCTCAGCCAAAGCGCGAAAGCACGTTTGAATTTTGGCACCGAAATGAGGAACCGAAATCTGCGTTCTGATTTGGTCCGGTACATACCGGTTATATAAGTACCGGTGCCATATTGGCACCATGTTTCGGTACCCAACCCTAGTCCTGAGTGTGACTTTTTTTTTTTACGACCACTTAGACTTTTCAAATCCTGTCCCCAATTGTTTTGGGTGTTTATATACCAAGTAGCCTACCAATAAAGTCACGAAGCTTCGGACCATTCCGATGATTTTTTTTTTTATAAATCACATTTTTGACCCCAGAGGGTTAAAGGTCTGACATTGAGTGTCTCTTTGTAAGGAAGAGCTTGGGCTTTGCTCGTGGAGCCGGTGCCATACAACTGCTCAGTTTACAGCGGTCACATGGTGTAGGTTGGCCCCTTGTTTGACCCCCCCTCCCCTGACCAGCACTGCCTTAAATACTTAAAATACCATCTGTCTGTCTGAATTGTAATTGTATCGTGGCATGTTTTGAGGGAAATCTCATATTGTAAGAGAATAAATGTCGGACCATATCGTGACAAAACGTCCAATCTACACCCCTAAGGCCCTATCATTGAGCATTGTTGGAGCGTTGCTATTGTGAGGAACTGAAAACCACTGACCAACACACACCTGCTCTAAAGTCAATAGGGCAGTATTTGTGTGTTATTTTAAGAGTGTGTTAGTGATATGAGCCTATAGGAGGAGCACAACACACACACACTCTGATTATTACACACACAGGGACGCGCAGCACACACACTAGGGCTGTGCGATATTCAAGAGATATGCGATATCGTTGTTAAATAATGCGATATGCAATACGATATTGCTTTAAGTGTGTAAAATCTATGTCTTTCCCCAACTGATATCTTTCACTTAAAGCATTACTGTGTTTATATGAATACTCATCAAGACATAACTGTGTGTGTATTTGACAGTTCGAGTGTGCAACAAGACACCAAAAAAAAGAGATGAGACTCTGATTGGTTTATTGCTCGTTACGCCCAAAACATACCCATGACACATATATCGAAATTATCGAAATATCGCAAATGTACATATCGCAATATGTAGATCGCAAGGGTACGCAAAATCTGAATGATTTTAATAGGCTACTTCAACATTGTGAAAAGTGTACGTTTTAGGTCGACGCATATAGCAGAGAATAGACTGAGCACACGACTGATACTCATGTGACTTGCTTGACGTTAAAGCTACACTATGTAACTTTTCCGTCCACTAGAGGTCGCCTGTTCAAAACAAAGGCGCAGTTTGATGACGCCACGTTTGAGCGCAGAATCTCGGGACATGTGGTCTTCACCTCAGCCGGTGAGAAACAGTCAGGATAGGACTCGGGCAGAAATCATGTTCATGGATGTGATTATTAACATTACTGTAGTGAAGCAGAGCAGGAGCGAGTGTTGTGGAGCTGAGCAAGGCCGCAGGAGCGATTGAAGAGCGGGACTGTTATTATGGCATAGTCGCCGGCGGGACTTTTATTATAACACGGTTGCCGGCGCCACTTCCTCTTCTCCAGTGCTGAGTGTGAGGTAACGCAGCTCTGTTTATCGTATTAGATATATCTGAGAGTGTTGAAAAGGAAGTTATGACGTTCGCTCAGCGGCTGCTATGACACTTGTTCACACTGCAGTGAGAGTAAAGCGTTTCACTGAATAAAACCGGAGACCGAGGGTGACGCAGATATGACGCAATCGACAGGCGACTCCCTCACACCCATAGCTCACACGTCCCGGCTCCTCGGTTAAAATAGCAATTTCTCACGGTTTACAAATAGTTTAAAACATTTGGGATATTCTAAGTACTCAACTGAACAAAATATATAACACTGGCCTAGTGATTTCTGGATGTTTTACTGCAAAAATCCTACATAGTTCACCTTTAAAAAGAGTTATTAAACGCAATAACTTGCAAAAAAACAACTCCTTGCAGTCTCACGCTGTCTGACACACACACACACACCGAAACGTGCGGCTATAACGGCTAATATAATGTATATAACGGCTAATGTAATGAATATAACGGCTAATATAATGAATATAACGGCTAATATAATGAACATAGCGGCTAATATAATGAATATAACGGCTAATATAATGAATATAACGGCTAATATAATGAATATAACGGCTAATATAATGAACATAACGGCTAATATAATGAATATAACGGCTAATATAATGAATATAACGGCTAATATAATGAATATAACGGCTAATATAATGAACATAGCGGCTAATATAATGAATATATCGGCTAATATAATGTATATAACGGCTAATATAATGAATATAACGGCTAACATAATGAATATAACGGCTAATATAATGAACATAGCGGCTAATATAATGAATATAACGGCTAATATAATGAATATAACGGCTAATATAATGAATATAACGGCTAATATAATGAATATAACGGCTAATATAATGAACATAACGGCTAATATAATGAATATAACGGCTAATATAATGAATATAACGGCTAATATAATGAATATAACGGCTAATATAATGAACATAGCGGCTAATATAATGTATATAACGGCTAATGTAATGAATATAACGGCTAATATAATGAATATATCGGCTAATATAATGAATATAACGGCTAATGTAATGAATATAACGGCTAATATAATGAATATATCGGCTAATATAATGTATATAACGGCTAATGTAATGAATATAACGGCTAATATAATGAATATAACGGCTAATATAATGAACATAGCGGCTAATATAATGTATATAACGGCTAATGTAATGAATATAACGGCTAATATAATGAATATAACGGCTAATATAATGAACATAGCGGCTAATATAATGTATATAACGGCTAATGTAATGAATATAACGGCTAATATAATGAATATATCGGCTAATATAATGTATATAACGGCTAATATAATGTATATAACGGCTAATGTAATGAATATAACGGCTAATATAATGAATATATCGGCTAATATAATGTATATATCGGCTAATATAATGTATATAACGGCTAATGTAATGAATATAACGGCTAATATAATGAATATAACGGCTAATATAATGAACATAGCGGCTAATATAATGAATATAACGGCTAATATAATGAATATAACGGCTAATATAATGAATATAACGGCTAATATAATGAACATAACGGCTAATATAATGAATATAACGGCTAATATAATGAATATAACGGCTAATATAATGAATATAACGGCTAATATAATGAATATAACGGCTAATATAATGAACATAGCGGTTAATATAATGAATATAACGGCTAATATAATGAATAATATAATGAATATAACGGCTAATATAATGAACATAACGGCTAATATAATGAATATAACGGCTAATATAATGAACATAACGGCTAACATAATGAATATAACGGCTAATATAATGAATATAACGGCTAATATAATGAATATAACGGCTAATATAATGAACATAACGGCTAACATAATGAATATAACGGCTAATATAATGAATATAACGGCTAATGTAATGAATATAACGGCTAATATAATGAACATAACGGCTAATATAATGAACATAACGGCTAATATAATGAATATAACGGCTAATATAATGACCATAACGGCTAATATAATGAACATAACGGCTAATATAATGAACATAACGGCTAATATAATGAATATAACGGCTAATATAATGAATATAACGGCTAATATAATGAATATAATGAATATAACGGCTAATATAATGAATATAACGGCTAATATAATGAATATAACGGCTAATGTAATGAATATAACGGCTAATATAATGAACATAACGGCTAATATAATGAATATAACGGCTAATATAATGAACATAACGGCTAATATAATGAATATAACGGCTAATATAATGAATATAACGGCTAATATAATGAACATAACGGCTAATATAATGAATATATCGGCTAATATAATGAATATAACGGCTAATATAATGAATATAACGGCTAATATAATGAATATAACGGCTAATATAATGAATATAACGGCTAATATAATGAACATAACGGCTAATATAATGAATATAACGGCTAATATAATGAACATAACGGCTAATATAATGAATATAACGGCTAATATAATGAATATAACGGCTAATATAATGAATATAACGGCTAATATAATGAATATAACGGCTAATATAATGAATATAATGAATATAACGGCTAATATAGGTCATATATTCAGTGAGAGTTGATTTCTCTAGTGAACTCACAGCTGTGGACACTGAAGGACTCCTGAGGTCATGTGATGTTCTCCAGCTGTTTTATTGACGTCTTTCCGCCGTTGAGACACTGAGCGATTACACCACATATGATGCGTTTCATAAGATAAGAACATAAGATAGCAGTTTCACAGACAGGGCTTGGACTAAGCCAGAATTAATCCTTAATTCAATCAGGACATTTAAGTAGCTTTTAAAAACGTGCCTTAAAAAAATAAATAAATCAATGACAAAACAAATGGCACTGAAATTTACAGTATTTGATGATATCTCACAGTGCAAGTTGCTTTAAGTTAAAACAGCTCAAATATGCATTTTAGTCTGGACTAGCTTAACTGCGGGAGCGAGAAGAATTCATCTGTACTTAATTTATACAATGAAACATTTGATTTATTCAATTTCTGTACCTGAAAACCTTTAAGCACTCTTCATTTCATTTGTATTTTTATTTCATTGTATTTATTTGTGCTTCTGCTTTGTTTATTTGTTCTTGATAACTTCTCTGTTTTTGTAAATTCAATTCAAGGTTGAGAAATCAAGCTTCCTTGTGCTGTGTGTAAACTCATGCGCAACAAAATTACCCCAGTGTAAACTCACACATATATAGTGTGAGCAAATATTTAGATGAGATAAATGTAATTTTAAAAAATAAATAAAAATTCCCCCCCATCTCCCCCTTCAAAAAATAAAAAAAATCCCCCCATAAGAGTCACCTAAGGGTGGGAATCCCCCACCTTTCCAATTTTTCAAAATGAAATTCAGGCCCTGCCCGGACTCTTTTCAGAAGTGATAGTGTCTCATTCTCATCACATTCTCACTGGTGTTTTCGGAAGCCAAACTATTGCATTTTAACCATATTTATTTTGATGGAAAGAGACGATTAAGTGTCTTTAACAACAACAAAGCTTCTCATTACAAATCTAGTGAAAGGCTGTAATCTGTCCACATAACAGCACATAATGGAAATGATGTTTACTGGTGACCATTGTGTGTCCGAAAGCACATTAAACAGCACATCCAGAGATGAGTTCACTGCCTTTACTGTGAATTGAGCCACTCTGAGACGCTGAAAACACAGGTGGATCACCAGCTGCTCGCGTGGAAATGAACACAGGGCTGCGCTTCGCTCTGAAACACAACACAACACAGATTATATAACTATTTAATTTAATTGAACCCTCGCTAAGTTATATTATAATTTAGATTTTAGTTCAATTGTGAGATGCTTCACCAAAGCAATGGCGTGAAACAACATCAGAGATGTCTTATGTTACTCTGAGAAATGTTCAGTTCATTGTAAAACTGGCGGGATAGATTCATGTACATGTTATCTGATTCAAGTTATGCACATTTCTGCTTCCAAACTCATGTCTATTTGTTAAGGCCGGGGTATTTTAAACCCTCATCCGTCCCTCACACTAACATCCTTCCCTCGCCGGTCCCTAAAATTTAACTTTTTTGGTTTTTCGTCCAGAAAGCTTATTTCATTTTGATAGTTTTTATGCAGTTTTTTGTTATTTTCTATTTTATTTACCTTTAAATTACTAGATTTTATCAATAAACAATAATTTAAGCACATTCTTTCAACTTCAATAACTTCAATTTAATGCATAACCCTTTTATTTCAGCTCAAAATATCTCACATTGGGTGTCTTTGTCGACCAGGGTTGCCAGGTTTCACAACAAAACCCGCCCTATTGCTACTCAAAGCAAGCCCAAAACAAGCCCAATCACGTTCGGGCGTTAAACATGTGGTTTTTTGGTCAGGGTTCCCTGCTAAAACTCACATTCCCGGGGCGAAATATCACATAATTGGGGCCGCTTCAACCCGCGGACATGAAAACAGACCACGGAAACAGTGTTAAAGTAGCCCGATTCTGTGGGAAAACCACGGTTTTGGCAACACCGTTGTATAAAAATAAATAAATAAATAAATAAAAATAAAATATATATATATAATATTATATTTCATGACTCTTATTGCTCTATATGTAGCGGATGAGCTACTCCACTGGGTCCTAAAGTCAGTTTCTCTTCAGGATAGACATTATACCATTGTTTTCTAGTAAAGTTTCAGCATTTTTAGATAAATTTTGAGCATGTTTAGGTTTTTTTATGTGTACTGAAGCATTCCATTCATTCAAATGGGGGTCAAATTGACCCGTGATGGAAGGATGTGTTACTTTTTTAGATTTCAATCACAAAACACCTCGAATCCAGTCAATTTTTTTATGTGTGTATTAAAGTGTGGTTCCTAGGGTCTTGAACCACTCCCACAACACATTTTAAAAGGGAAGGATGAGGGTCATTAAAACACTAATTATGACTGACAACTACGAAGTCCAATCAACATAAGCTACACGAGTAATGCATGAGCGATCACATGGCAGCTCTTAGCCATTGTTTTGCATTGTTTTGATGTTCCTCCACATCAGTGGACCGTGAGCATGTAAACATCTGTCGTCCTCTTGAACCGATGCTCATTTTAAATGTTGTTGTGTCTAGACGTGAGGGTGGTGGGACGCATGAATAATTCAGAGGAGTTCCCACAAGGACAAAGTTATGTCTCATAAACCTCCTTCTTAAATATCCGCAGTGTGAGTCGATTACAGCGAGGCTCATCTGAATGCAGTGTGTCCTCGCTCACACACATGCGTCATTGGTGTGTGTGAATCGTGGCGTCTGGCTGATGTGGGGCAGGAGGCAGCGTGCATTCATATTTAATCTCGGGCATCATTAATAGAGACCCTGGGCCCGGCGCTGTGTGAGAGAGCACAGTACGACTGAAGCAATTAGCAACACCTCTCGTTAGCAGTGATGGATGCCCTTTACTCAGCCATCCAGCTCATTCATCGGATGAAAGACCCCATCAACACATCCTCATCCTCTGTTCAACTCTTTCACTTTTGCATACAAAATGTTCGAATCATTGCCCCACCATTCTAATCCACTTAAGTTAAACATAGATAATCCTTTAAGTGAAACATATATACAGGTACAAGTGAAACGCATTAAACAACACACACGTCTGACAGCAAGGCAGGCCACAAATAGTTTAATTATTTAGTTTGAAGTGCTTCATATAAAGCACGTCTTCATATTAAGACAACGTTCATCGTACACTTAAACTGGTTAAAACAGGGCTGTATTTGTTTGTCACTAAACCCAACGAGCAAAAGGAACAGACTGGCTGTGTCACACTTTCATTTGAGATCGATAAACTCCAGCTTACACTACATGTGTGTTGTGTTTTCTGATCATCGGTGCTTTTCAGATTGAGAAGATTAAATAAAATACTGGGCTGAAAATGTATTGTTTTAAGAGAAAGGGTCTGATTGGGGGATTTAAACTCTTGACATGAAAGCTCATAGAGGCTTGTTAAAAACGCTCTGTAATGATAATATGTGCCCCTGGAGATCAACAACAGTCATAATCTCACGGATATATCTGTGGCAATAGCCAACAACACATCGAGTGGGTCAAAATGATCCATTTTTCTTTCATGCCAAAAATCATTAGGATATTAAGATCATGTTCCATGAAAATATTTAGTAAATTTCCTACCGTAAATATATCATAAATGTATTAGTAGTAATATGCATTGCTAAGGACTTCATTTGGACAACTTTAAAGGAGATTTTCTCAATATTTAGATTTTTTTGCACCCTCAGATTCCAGATTTACAAATATCGGCCAAATATTGTCCTAACTAACCATAGACTGGGTAAACCCAGCCCGATCTGCCTGTGGTTTTATTTCACCCTCTAGCTCAGGCTGGAAACCTGAACATTAATTTCTACTGCTTCTGTTACAAACCTGCGGGGACCAATCACAAACTCAAATAACTCTGTCGTTTTTTATCATTCAGGCAAGTGTTATACATAATTTTAATGATGACGAGAGAGAAGCGACGGCAAGCAGCTTTTCACTTTCATGTTTTTTGTCGCTCGATGCCATTGGTGCTTCTGAAAACCGCTGATCAATGTTACAAACCAACACGTTGGTTAACACGTTTCCTGCCTGGAGTTTTTGCGTCGCTCTGCAAAGTACGTCACCTGGATCGTTGGTCTGATTGGTTGAAGGACTATCCAATTGCGTAGTCATTTGAACGATGCTCGTTGATCACGCCTCTTGTGGTCTGATTGGTTGAAGGACTATCCAATTGCGTAGTCATTTGAACGATGCTCGTTGATCACGCCTCTTGTGGTCTGATTGGTTGAAGGACTATCCGATTGCGTAGAGTCATTTGAGCTATGCCCGTTGATCACGCCTCTTGTGGTCTGATTGGTTGAAGGACTATCCAATTGCGTAGAGTCATTTGAGCTATGCCCGTTGATCGCGCCTCTTGTGGTCTGATTGGTTGAAGGAATATCCGATTGCGTAGAGTCATTTGAACTTTGCCCGTTGATCACACCTCTTGTGGTCTGATTGGTTAAAGGACTATCCAATTGCGTAGAGTCATTTGAACGATGCCCGTTGATCACGCCTCTTGTGGTCTGATTGGTTGAAGGACTATCCAATTGCGTAGTCATTTGAACGATGCTCGTTGATCACGCCTCTTGTGGTCTGATTGGTTGAAGGACTATCCGATTGCGTAGAGTCATTTGAGCTATGCCCGTTGATCGCGCCTCTTGTGGTCTGATTGGTTGAAGGAATATCCGATTGCGTAGAGTCATTTGAACTTTGCCCGTTGATCGCACCTCTTGTGGTCTGATTGGTTAAAGGACTATCCAATTGCGTAGAGTCATTTGAACGATGCCTGTTGATCACGCCTCTTGTGGTCTGATTGGTTGAAGGACTATCCAATTGCGTAGAGTCATTTGAGCTATGCCCGTTGATCGCGCCTCTTGTGGTCTGATTGGTTGAAGGAATATCCGATTGCGTAGAGTCATTTGAACTTTGCCCGTTGATCACACCTCTTGTGGTCTGATTGGTTAAAGGACTATCCAATTGCGTAGAGTCATTTGAACGATGCCTGTTGATCACGCCTCTTGTGGTCTGATTGGTTGAAGGACTATCCGATTGCGTAGAGTCATTTGAACGATGCCCGTTGATCACGCCTCTTGTGGTCTGATTGGTTGAAGGACTATCCAATTGCGTTGAGTCATTTGAACAATGCCTGTTGATCACGCCTCTTGTGGTCTGATTGGTTGAAGGACTATCCAATTGCGTTGAGTCATTTGAACAATGCCTGTTGATCACGCCTCTTGTGGTCTGATTGGTTGAAGGACTATCCAATTGCGTAGAGTCATTTGAACAATGCCTGTTGATCACGCCTCTTGTGGTCTGATTGGTTGAAGGACTATCCGATTGCGTAGAGTCATTTGAACAATGCCTGTTGATCACGCCTCTTGTGGTCTGATTGGTTGAAGGACTATCCGATTGCGTAGAGTCATTTGACCTATGCCTGTTGATCACGCCTCTTGTGGTCTGATTGGTTGAAGGACTATCCGATTGCGTAGAGTCATTTGAACGATGCTCGTTGATCACGCCTCTTGTGGTCTGATTGGTTGAAGGACTATCCAATTGCGTAGAGTCATTTGAACAATGCCTGTTGATCACGCCTCTTGTGTTCTGATTGGTTGAAGGACTATCCGATTGCGTAGAGTCATTTGAACAATGCCTGTTGATCACGCCTCTTGTGTTCTGATTGGTTGAAGGACTATCCGATTGCGTAGAGTCATTTGAACAATGCCTGTTGATCACGCCTCTTGTGTTCTGATTGGTTGAAGGACTATCCGATTGCGTAGAGTCATTTGAACAATGCCTGTTGATCACGCCTCTTGTGTTCTGATTGGTTGAAGGACTATCCAATTGCGTTGAGTCATTTGAACAATGCCTGTTGATCACGCCTCTTGTGTTCTGATTGGTTGAAGGACTATCCGATTGCGTTGAGTCATTTGAACAATGCCTGTTGATCACGCCTCTTGTGTTCTGAGTGGTTGAAGGACTATCCAATTGCGTTGAGTCATTTGAACAATGCCTGTTGATCACGCCTCTTGTGTTCTGATTGGTTGAAGGACTATCCGATTGCGTAGAGTCATTTGAACAATGCCTGTTGATCACGCCTCTTGTGGTCTGATTGGTTGAAGGACTATCCGATTGCGTAGAGTCATTTGACCTATGCCTGTTGATCACGCCTCTTGTGGTCTGATTGGTTGAAGGACTATCCGATTGCGTAGTCATTTGAACAATGCCTGTTGATCACGCCTCTTGTGGTCTGATTGGTTGAAGGACTATCCAATTGCGTAGAGTCATTTGAACAATGCCTGTTGATCACGCCTCTTGTGGTCTGATTGGTTGAAGGACTATCCGATTGCGTAGAGTCATTTGACCTATGCCTGTTGATCACGCCTCTTGTGGTCTGATTGGTTGAAGGACTATCCAATTGCGTAGAGTCATTTGAACAATGCCTGTTGATCACGCCTCTTGTGGTCTGATTGGTTGAAGGACTATCCAATTGCGTAGAGTCATTTGAACAATGCCTGTTGATCACGCCTCTTGTGGTCTGATTGGTTGAAGGACTATCCGATTGCGTAGAGTCATTTGACCTATGCCTGTTGATCACGCCTCTTGTGGTCTGATTGGTTGAAGGACTATCCGATTGCGTAGTCATTTGAACAATGCCTGTTGATCACGCCTCTTGTGGTCTGATTGGTTGAAGGACTATCCGATTGCGTAGAGTCATTTGACCTATGCCTGTTGATCACGCCTCTTGTGGTCTGATTGGTTGAAGGACTATCCGATTGCGTAGAGTCATTTGAACAATGCCCGTTGATCACGCCTCTTGTGGTCTGATTGGTTGAAGGACTATCCAATTGCGTAGAGTCATTTGAACAATGCCTGTTGATCACGCCTCTTGTGGTCTGATTGGTTGAAGGACTATCCGATTGCGTAGAGTCATTTGAACAATGCCTGTTGATCACGCCTCTTGTGGTCTGATTGGTTGAAGGACTATCCGATTGTGTAGAGTAATTTGAACGATGCTCGTTGATCACGCCTCTTGTGCAGTTGAACATATGTAGGAGACTCCCCAGACCAATGTTCAATCTTAATGTTAACGAGTTAATCTTGGTCTGTTTTCAACATACTACGATTTGGGACGTACTAATTCTATTTTCAAGTACTATTTAGGACGGATAGTATGCAAATTGGGACGCAGCAAAAGTGTGGTTTAAGTGGAGGAAATTACATTCTGCATACACAACTATTGTACAGAGGAATTTACTTCTCAAAGGTTTTAGGAAGAGCAATTATTTTTAATGCATGTTTTAATATGAACAGTAAAGCTCTGTTGTGCATCACTTTGTTTGCCACGAAAATTTAGGGAACTGTTGAAAGCCATTCGTTCATTGTTGAGTGTGTTTGATGTTGGCGTGTTTTTCCTCACCGTCCTGCAGAGGCGGACAGGTCGCTCATGAGCTGCATTATAAATCATATCCTTAATATTTCTCACTTCCTGTCTTGTCTGGACAGCTTCCCGGTGACCTCAGCAAGATGCACCTGACGGACCACCCCCACCAGCAGATGCACATGCCGCCCAGCCAATCAGGATGCAGCATCGCCAGTGACTCGGGGAGCAGCAGCCTATCAGACATCTACCAGGTACAGCCTCTTCCTGATCCCAGTCCCAGTCCCAGTTTTTATTATTATTAGGGCTGTCAAAAGATTAATCACATCCAAAATAAAAGTTTGTGTTTACATAATATATGTGTGTGTACTCTGTTAATTATTATTTATATATAAATACACACACAAGCATGTATATATTTAAGAAAAAAATATTTTTATATATAAAACATTTATATTTATATATATTATAGATTATATAAATGTATATACATGCAAATATTTCTTAAATATATACATGAATGTGTGTGTGTTTATATATAAGTAATAATTAACAGAGTACAAACGCATATATTATGTAAACACAAACTTTTATTTTGGATGCGATTAATCGCGATTAATCTTTTGACAGCCCTAATTATTATTATTATTATTTTTTGATGTATTCTTGTTTGAACATCAACAGAAAGCCATTACAATGTTCATATCACATTCTTCACAACACATCAAAACAATTAATTAACCCTTAATCGTCCCTCAGGGTTTACGTTTGAGGCCCTTGGGCTCAGATAGACCCCAAACTTTTACAGAGCGATTGCATAAGGAAATATAATTTTTTTACATGGAAAACTATATATAATTTTTTTTATTTACTTCTCAACTATACATTTATGCTGTGTTTTTGTGGGTATTTGGTAGTTTTTTTACCTATTTACTGCACAAAGAGAGAGAGAGAGAGAGAGAGAGAGAGAGAGAGAGAGAGAGAGAGAGAGAGAGAGAGAGAGAGAGAGAGAGAGAGGAGAGAGAGAGAGAGAGAGAGAGAGAGAGAGAGAGAGAGAGAGAGAGAGAGAGAGAGAGAGAGGAGAGGGAGAGGGAGAGGGAGAGGGAGAGGGAGAGGGAGGGAGAGAGAGAGAGAGAGAGAGAGAGAGAGAGAGAGAGAGAGAGAGAGAGAGAGAGAGAGAGAGAGAGAGAGAGAGAGAGAGAGAGAGAGTGCAATGACCACATTATCCACTAGAGGTCCAGAGGGAAGTTATGCAGAAGTTAAGCTTTCATCTTTCTTTTATTTGCCCTTTTCCCTCTTTCTCATGATTGTTCATGTTGCATTTGTGCTCTAGTACTTGTCCTTCATTTATGTATGGAATTTTTTCAGATTTATGCCAGTTTTGTTGATTTTATTTG
>NC_137107.1:3444993-3497493 GCF_949357685.1 Gobio gobio
ACACACACACACACACACACACACACACACACACACACACACACACACACACACACACACACACACACACACACACACACACACACACACACACACACACACACACACACACACACACACACACACACACACACACACACACATGGTTTTACATTTTTAAAAAGTGTTCCCTTCATCTCAGGGCCATGAGACTCAGTGACTTTTCCTAAATAATCTAAACATGCACAAACAATCTGGGCTTGATTTGGTTGTTCTAAAGGTGTGTATATTTTTTAACCATTTAAGGTCCTCGGGGTCAGATTGACCCCACATTGAAAATTAATTGAAAAATAAAAAATAAAAACTTTTTTTTTCACTTTGTTTGTCACAAAAATAAAACTAAATCCAGTATAAATCTGAAATTTCCACATTTATATCAAGATCTGGTCCTAGAGCATAAATACAAAGTGGAACAAACTTTCTATCTCATACACACACACGCGCGCACAAACACACACACACACACACACACACACACACATGTGTGTGACTGCAACAGAGAGCATTTGTATAGAAACTGGCAAATAAAATCAACAAAATTGGCATAAGTCTGAAAAATTGCCATACATAAATAAAGGATTAATACTAGAGCACAAATGCAACATGGAACAATCATGTTCACTCACACACACACACACACACACACACACACACACACACACACACACACACACACACACACACACACACACACACACACAAACACACACAGGTGTCTGGGGCATTTTTTTGATTTTGGTAATGAATGTAAAAATGTAAAAAAAATATATACATTTTTTTATACATATACATATTTTTTTTAATGTTTTTTTCAACAAAAAAAAATTATAAATCCAGTATAAATCTGAAAATTTCTACATTTAAAACAAGGTCTTGTCCTAGAGCATAAACACAAAGTGGAACAAACTTTCTATCTTATACACACACACACACACACACACACACACACACACACACACACACACACACACACACACACACACACACACACACACACACACACACACACACACACACACACACACACACACACACACACACGTGTGTGACTGCAACAGAGAGCATTTTTATAGAAATTGGCAAATAAAATCAACAATTTAACTACAATCAATTAATACTAGAGCACAAATGCAACATGCATGTTCACACACACACACACACACACACACACACACACACACACACACACACACACACACACACACACACACACACACACACACACACACACACACACACACACACACACACACACACACAATCAATGAAGTCCCTCTGGACCTCTAGTGGATAATGTGCTCATTGCACTCTCTCTCTCTCTCTCTCTCTCTCTCTCTCTCTCTCTCTCTCTCTCTCTCTCTCTCTCTCTCTCTCTCTCTCTCTCTCTCTCTCTCTTTCTCTTTAACTATAATTCCTAAAGTTTTTCCACAAACCTGCAAATGGCGGTATTCTATCCCTAACACACAGAGCAATGTCCAAAAACACTTTAGATTTAATTAAGATCATCATTCAAGTGATTTTGTCATAAAAAAACACAAATTTTGGCCTAGTTAAGTAATTGTGCAGTAAATAGATAAAAAAAATCTACCAAATATCCACAAAAACACAGCATTAATGTAAAGTTGAGAAGTAAATAAAAAAAATGATATATAGTTTTCCATGTAAAAAATGTATATTTCCTTATGCAATCGCTCTGTAAATGTGTGGGCTCTATCTGAGCACAAGGGCCTCAAACGTAAACCCTGAGGGACGATTAAGGGTTAAAAGGCTCATGACATTGATTTCTTATTGTAATATGTTCCTTGAGGTTCACTTTTTGCACACAAATGTGTTTGCTCGTGTGATGTCACAGATCCAGAGCTGTTTTTGGAGCGTAATTAATGAAATGCTCTGTTTATAATGAGGAGGATGTTTTAATGGAAGACGTCTTATATGTTGATCAAGGCTAATGTGATTTCTCATGGCCTGATATTTGCATCCAGGCTCTCAGAAATCCCTTCTTCTCCTTTCCTAAATCAGTTTATCTGTCTGATGGGACACACACCTCGTGATTTCCCGTGCCAAATCATAAATGATGAACGTTACACAGTTATTGAACTGAACTGATTTGAATAATTGTCTTGTAGAGACAGAATTTGAATGTCTCATATTTGATGAAGTTTGCATCACTGGTTCGCAGTTGCGTTGAAGTGTTTCCCAACCTTCTTTTTTTAGCCACAGCACAGTTTTGAAAAGTAAAAACCCCCACAGCACAGCACTATATAAAAATATAACACGATTGCACAAACATGCATGGCTTCAAAGGACATATTCAAACTAGGTATTATCTTAAAAGTAGTTCTCACCTCTAATGTGAAACTGAGCCTGTCACCGCCCCGCTGGCGCTCTTTTTTGATCGCCTTTTTTTCGGATCATATATTTGAGTAATTATCATAAATTGGGTATCATTCGAAAGCTTGCGAACTCAAAATTCATCCTGTGAAAACTGTTTTGAAATTGGACGTTGCGTTACCATGGAAATGGTGCTTTAAATTCTTCTAGCGGGCTCCTCCCCCTAGTGGGCGGCGTCATGTTTCATATTACAACATTTATTTTATCTACTTTATAATCAAAATCTTTTCTAATCTTGACAAAATGCATATCGTCGGAAAGGTCTGAGTCTTAAGGGTCCATATTTGGTGGCCGTTTTGTGATGGACGTGACATTTGGACAGAAATTTAAAGGAAAATGCATCAGAAAAACAATCAATGGAATTTCAATGACACCCGGTGGCTGTTTTTGGTACAGCGCCATAAAGAACATCTCATGGGGACTTTAATTTTTCAATCAACTTCAAATTTGGAACACAACTTGGTTAGACATATGGCTTTGATTTTATAGTAATTTTAGATACAAATATTTTTGTAAAATATATATTTTATATAAAATAGAAAATATTTAGTACAGTATTTTTTTGTTTACAGTACATTTAAACTTCCATAACTTTCAAATATTGAATTGCTTTCACTTCAGCAATAATCTCGAAAATAATTTTCGTTAAAACAAGACCAAACTTAGCTCTATATTCCAAAGCATTCTTGAATTACAGCCATTTAAGTTTGGATAGTGCATTTCCATGTGTATTCTCAAAAAGGAGGATTTCAGTTAAGGGGTTAAGTCAGGTGGGAACCCAATGGTATGATGATGGTGATGATAAAGCAACACATTTACATATCCCTATTATCACTAGGGTTGCCACCCGTCCCGTAAAATACGGAATCGTCCCGTATTTATACTCAAAATGACATGTCCCGTATCAAACCAATACGGGACGCGATTTGTCCTGTATTTTAAACAGGTCCACACATAGTTCAATTTTGCAGTGTGGAGAATGCTGATAGCAAATATAAAGAAATCAATTTCACAATCAGTAGAGAAAAAGTAGAGAAGCTCATTTGCATGTGGTTGCGTTTTAGCGGCTATGTTGCCATAGCGACGGCGTCTCGAGAACATGAAACTTTCGCGTTTTTTAAAAAACAGTCGAGCTCGCGTCCACCGTTTGAACACGAGGATCTCCAGATATAGAGATAAATAGAAATAAATATATCAATGAGTCTGTCCAGTTACTCGTGATGAACCTCAGGCGAACTGCACACTTTAGAGAAGCATTTCAGTGTCTCAGACTGTCTGATTTAAAGCTTTTTTTTTTTTTAGACAGGTTAATTAATAGATTACAGCCTAATTAATGTTATTATTAATGTATCATTTAGCTATGCCCTATTAATCACATAATACATAATCCTGTCATATAAAGGTTATGACATTTAAAAATATATATTTAGATAAAAATGGGACAAATAATTACATAATAATTAGGGCTGTCAAAAGATTAATCGCGATTAATCGCATCCAAAATAAAAGTTTGTGTTTACATAATATATGTGTGTGTACTCTGTTAATTATTATTTATATATAAATACACACACAAGCATGTATATATTTAAGAAAAAAATATTATTTTTATATATAAAACATTTATATTTATATATATTATAGATTATATAAATGTATATACATGCAAATATTTATTAAATATATGCATGAATGTGTGTGTATTTATATATAAATAATAATTAACAGAATACACACACATATATTATGTAAACACAAACTTTTATTTTGGATGCGATTAATCGCGATTAATCTTTTGACAGCCCTAAATTTAAGCAAATTAATAAAAAAAAAATCACTTTTGAATTGTCAAAAAAGTGATCACTGGTTCAGAAGGACAGTTCACCCAAAGATGAAAATCCTGTCATCATTTACTCACCCTCAAGTTGTTCCTAACATTTCTTTGTTATGTTGAAGGAAGATTGATTTCTACTATGGAAGTCAATGGTGCCCTGGGTACAAACTTTCTTCAAAATATCTTCTTTATGTTTAGCAGAACAAAGAAACGGATACAGGTTTGGAAAATCATGAGGGTAAGTTCATTTTTGGGTGAACTCTCCCTTTAAAGTGCACCAAATAGGCTACTAAAGAGTTTGAAATATAAATCAAATAATCAAATGTAAAATAATATAAAATGTGTTCTGTTGCAAGTTCACGTACTTGCTCTCATGTTTTCTTATGGTTTATTGTTGAGCTGTCAAGTTGTCATTGTTGAAATAATCAATTCACTGATTCGATCAACGGACGGACGTATTTTAAACACTGATGTCGGATTATGGCTTTATATAGCTATCAAAAATACACTGAGTGTGAAGCCCATGATCGAAACGAGCTGCTATTTTCAGTGTACGGACTTCACACTTCTCTATATAGCCATGGTCAGACACATGCACGTGTCATTATAATATTAACATCTTATGAAAATCAAATTGAGTTACGAGGCTCTTGACCAGTGAACCACACATCTTGTCTATCACTGGAACATCTGAGGCAGTCAGTTCATCACCTTACGCTTTAAATACACAATATAACATTTATACGAACACCCGTTTGATCTATCTGCAGTGTAAAACAAACAAAATCAAATGAAAATTACAACAGAAATGCAAATTAACACATATTTGCAAAAAGAAAAGTGAAAAATGTTCTGCAATAATATTGGCATGATATGCAATTCATCCTCATAAATAATATGGTAAACAGAACGCAATAATGTACAAAACTGATATTCTCGTCAATGTGTCCGTCTGGCGGAGCAGATATAGATGCAATTAGATAGATAGATAGATAGATAGATAGATAGATAGATAGATAGATAGATAGATAGACAGACAGACAGACAGACAGACAGACAGACAGACAGACAGACAGACAGACAGACAGACAGACAGACAGACAGACAGACAGACAGACAGACAGACAGACAGACAGACAGATAGATAGATAGATAGATAGATAGATAGATAGACAGACACAGATAGATAGATAGATAGATAGATAGATAGATAGATAGATAGATAGATAGATAGATAGATAGATAGATAGATAGATAGATAGATAGATAGATAGATAGATAGATAGATAGATAGATAGACAGACACAGATAGATAGATAGATAGATAGATAGATAGATAGATAGATAGATAGATAGATAGATAGATAGATAGATAGACAGACAGACAGACAGACAGACAGACAGACAGACAGACAGACAGACAGACAGACAGACAGACAGACAGACAGACAGACAGACAGACAGACAGATAGATAGATAGATAGATAGATAGATAGATAGATAGATAGATAGATAGATAGATAGACAGACACAGATAGATAGATAGATAGATAGATAGATAGATAGATAGATAGATAGATAGATAGATAGATAGATAGATAGATAGATAGATAGATAGATAGATAGATAGATAGATAGATAGACAGACAGACAGGCACAGATAGATAGATAGATAGATAGATAGATAGATAGATAGATAGATAGATAGATAGATAGACAGACAGACAGACAGACAGACAGACAGACAGACAGACAGACAGACAGACAGACAGACAGACAGACAGACAGACAGACAGATAGATAGATAGATAGATAGATAGATAGATAGATAGACAGACACAGATAGATAGATAGATAGATAGATAGATAGATAGATAGATAGATAGATAGATAGATAGATAGATAGATAGATAGATAGATAGATAGACAGACAGACAGACAGACAGACAGACAGACAGACAGACAGACAGACAGACAGACAGACAGACAGACAGACAGACAGACAGACAGATAGATAGATAGATAGATAGATAGATAGATAGATAGATAGATAGACAGACACAGATAGATAGATAGATAGATAGATAGATAGATAGATAGATAGATAGATAGATAGATAGATAGATAGATAGATAGATAGATAGATAGATAGATAGATAGATAGATAGATAGATAGATAGATAGACAGACAGACAGGCACAGATAGATAGATAGATAGATAGATAGATAGATAGATAGATAGATAGATAGATAGATAGATAGATAGATAGATAGATAGATAGATAGATAGATAGATAGATAGATAGATAGACAGACAGACAGACAGATAGATAGATAGATAGATAGATAGATAGACAGACAGGCACAGATAGATAGATAGACAGACAGACAGATAGATAGATAGATAGATAGATAGATAGATAGATAGATAGATAGATAGATAGATAGATAGACAGACAGACAGACAGACAGACAGACAGACAGACAGACAGACAGACAGACAGACAGACAGACAGACAGACAGACAGATAGATAGATAGATAGATAGATAGATAGATAGATAGATAGATAGATAGATAGATAGATAGACAGACACAGATAGATAGATAGATAGATAGATAGATAGATAGATAGATAGATAGATAGATAGATAGATAGATAGATAGATAGATAGATAGATAGATAGATAGATAGATAGACAGACAGACAGGCACAGATAGATAGATAGATAGATAGATAGATAGATAGATAGATAGATAGATAGATAGATAGATAGATAGATAGATAGATAGATAGATAGATAGATAGATAGATAGATAGATAGATAGATAGATAGATAGATAGACAGACAGACAGATAGATAGATAGATAGATAGATAGATAGATAGATAGATAGATAGACAGACAGGCACAGATAGATAGATAGATAGATAGATAGATAGATAGATAGATAGATAGATAGATAGATAGATAGATAGATAGATAGATAGACAGACAGACAGACAGACAGACAGACAGACAGACAGATAGATAGATAGATAGATAGATAGATAGATAGATAGATAGATAGATAGATAGATAGATAGATAGATAGATAGATAGATAGATAGATAGATAGATAGATAGATAGATAGACAGACACAGATAGATAGATAGATAGATAGATAGATAGATAGATAGATAGATAGATAGATAGATAGATAGATAGATAGATAGATAGATAGATAGATAGATAGACAGACAGACAGGCACAGATAGATAGATAGATAGATAGATAGATAGATAGACAGACAGACAGACAGACAGACAGACAGACAGACAGACAGACAGACAGACAGACAGACAGACAGACAGACAGACAGATAGATAGATAGATAGATAGATAGATAGATAGATAGATAGATATATAGGAAAGTTGTTTTCATAGTAAACATGTCTTCATCAGCTATGGAATCATGGTATTCATGCATATGCCTTTAGTTTGTTTTATTTTTGCGATGGAGCGCTAGACGCTTTTTTGCCTGGACTTTGATGTCCGATCATTTCTTTTTTATTTCGGCCACTGTCCGAGGTTGTGAGGCGACAGCATTTACGGCGACTGCAACCTTTTGCCACTCAAGTGTCTTTTTGGCATTAGTAATGTCCACACTGTGCCCTCCAAACAACACTTTTCTCCTCTTTTCCACCTCGCCAACGATAACTTCTACTTCACATTGAGTGAAGTTACGTTTTTTTTATTTCCTCTCTGTGTTTGCCATGATTTCGCAATCGATGAATATTAACTTGTGGGCGTTTCACGGACTATTTATGGGCAACTGTTGGCGTGACATGAAGCCGCAAAAGCTGCGCTACATTTAGAATTGATTGTGATTTATTAAGGGAAAACTGCGTAGGATGTGCGTGCGCACGGTTTTATAAATCCGAATATTTCTGTGCGTACGCACGTCCTATGTTTCATCCGTACGCCACTTCTGATGCAAATCCTACGCAAAGTTTTATAAATAAGGCCCCAGAGCTTTATTAACCATTGCATTGCAAACAAGCAGAGACGCTCCAACCTGTGCTTCATTCTGAATGGAGGTGGGCGGAGTTATGAGGCTTGACTGACAGTTTGAGCTCTTTTAAATGCTTTTTATTGGTTAAAACTAGGGATGCACCGGTTGACCGGCCAAAAACCGGAACCGGCCTTTTTTTTTTTTAGCGCGCGATCGGCAACCGGCCGGTTTTCTTTGTATTTTTCTGCCGATTTATCCGGAAGCACGTGCACATACGCGTATATCGCAATCATTCGCGAACATGTCACTTGTGTGTTACAAACGGAACCTGGAGAACTGAGGGAAGAGACGAGATCCGCTGAAGGGATGAAGAGCCGCTTTCCTGCGCGAGCTGAAGTTGTGCGAGCTGAAGATGAGCGAGCTGAAGTTGTGCGAGCCGAAGTTGAGCGAGCCGAAGTTGAGCGAGCCGAAGTTGAGCGAGCCGAAGTTGAGCGAGCTGAAGTTGAGCGAGCCGAAGTTGAGCGAGCTGAAGTTGAGCGAGCCGAAGTTGAGCGAGCTGAAGTTGAGCGAGCTGAAGTTGAGCGAGCTGAAGTTGAGCGAGCTGAAGTTGAGCGAGCTGAAGTTGAGCGAGCTGAAGTTGAGCGAGCTGAAGTTGAGCGAGCTGAAGTTGAGCGAGCTGAAGTTGAGCGAGCTGAAGTTGAGCGAGCTGAAGTTGAGCGAGCTGAAGTTGAGCGAGCTGAAGTTGAGCGAGCTGAACGAGCCGAAGTTGAGCGAGCCGAAGTTGAGCGAGCCGAAGTTGAGCGAGCTGAACGAGCCGAAGTTGAGCGAGCCGAAGTTGAGCGAGCCGAAGTTGAGCGAGCTGAAGTTGAGCGAGCTGAAGTTGAGCGAGCTGAACGAGCCGAAGTTGAGCGAGCCGAAGTTGAGCGAGCTGAAGTTGAGCGAGCCGAAGTTGAGCGAGCTGAAGTTGAGCGAGCTGAAGTTGAGCGAGCTGAACGAGCCGAAGTTGAGCGAGCCGAAGTTGAGCGAGCCGAAGTTGAGCGAGCTGAACGAGCCGAAGTTGAGCGAGCCGAAGTTGAGCGAGCCGAAGTTGAGCGAGCTGAAGTTGAGCGAGCTGAAGTTGCGCGAGCTGAAGTTGAGCGAGCTGAACGAGCCGAAGTTGAGCGAGCCGAAGTTGAGCGAGCTGAAGATGAGCGAGCTGAAGTTGAGCGAGCTGAAGATGAGCGAGCTTACCTTGCATTGAGCGTTTGTTCAGCTCAGCTTCTCACATGTTGGATCGGATGAGAACGAAACAGACTAACTTGTGAAAAAGCCGAAATACTTCTTTTGTAGCCTAAAGAAGAACATGCTGCACTTTAGAAATGAAATACTATCAGTTCTGTAGCCAATAGGTATAGGATGATCATTTTTATCTGGTAACACTTTAGAATAATGGTCATTAGTTAACATTAACTAATAATGAACTGCACTTATAAAGCGTTTATTAATCTTTGTTAATGTTAATTTCTTCATTTACTAATGCATTATTAAAATCTTGTTAACATTAGTTAATGAAATGTGAACTAACATGAACAAACCATGAACAGCTGGATTTATATTAACTAACGTTAACAAAGATGAACAAATACAGTAACAAATGCACTGCTCGTGGTTAGTTCATGTTAGTTAATACATTAACTAATGTTAACTAATGACCATTATTCTAAAGTGTTACCTTTTATTTTACCTTAAAATGACATTGACTTAATTTGATTTAAAAAGCACCTGCTCTTAGTTTTTTTCGTTGCACTAAACATTATTTGATTTAACATTTTGGAACAATTATATACTTTGGTTTTATTTAATTTCACTGGTAAAGACTTTTTTTCTTTACACTGAATTTAAAAACAAATGCTGATTTAAGGAACATGTTTGTTTGGATTGCAGAATATGCAGTTTAGCCTTAAATTTCACCTTTCAGCCTTTTCATTTCCAGTTCAGTTTCCTGTTAATTTCAGATTGCGGACTTGTTTTCATTAGCCAAAAGCCGATTTATCCTGTTAAATACCAAATAAACATCTTCTTCATGTACACTTTCATTACTTTATTGTGTAAAAAAAAAAAAAAACGGGTATCGGAATCGGCCAGTTTTCTTGAAAAAAATCGCTATCGGAATCGGCCATTTAAAATCATGATTGGTGCATCACTAGTGGAAACCCACATACAGACGACTAATCGCATTACTTTGATAAAACAATGGGTTTGGGCCCGACAGCGCGATGATATATTCTTATCCGTAGCATTTATTTTTATTTATTTTTTGTGAATTTGATGATTTTCCTGTGCCAGGTTGGGAAGCACAGGTGTGAAGAGCGATAGAAGTAAAGCTTGATGTGTTCCTCCACAGGCCACAGAGAGCGAGATGGGGGACGTGGATCTGTCCGGCCTCCCCGAAGCTGCCGTGGACTCTGAGGAAGAGGAGGAAGATGAAGATATCGAGCGCTCCTCCGAGGCTCTTCTGGGCCGAGATCTGGTGCGAGAGAGTCTGGAGAAAGATGCGGTGGATCGGACTGACGACGACATCGGTAAAGCGCTCGGCTGTTGAGGAAACTTACAGGGTTTTCATGGTTTAGACCAAATCAGTGTTCATTTCGTAATTTTCGTCAACAACCTTTTTTCACTGACGAAAACGAGACGATAACTAAATAAAAACTAGTGTTGGATAACAAAAACTATGACGAAAATCAACTGTCATTTTGGTCAACAAATAAAAACGAGATGTAAATGTTAGTGAGGGTGGATTAGGGCAGAGATGGGGTCAGAACTGATGACCTGTGTCACAGATGCTGATCTAACCACTGGAAAAAACACACACACACACACACACACACACACACACACACACACACACACACACACACACACACACACACACACACACACACACACACACACACACACACACACACACACACACACACACACACACACACACACACACACACACACACACACACACCCAATCCAGCTCCAGAGCGGCTCAATCAATAACACACACACACACACACACACACACACACACACACACCCCCAATCCAGCTCCAGAGCGGCTCAATCAATAACACACATTTATGCTTATGAACTAATGCTGATGAATAATGACAATGTTTACTTTACGATGTTTATATAGTAATATGTTTTAGACGGTTGTAATAATGCATATTTTATCTCCTGAACTTGAATGAGCTCCTGCAACTGCAATAGAGGAGCAGACATTTCAAAATAAGAGTCCTGGTGTATTTCCAGCTGGTTTATAATTAAAGTCATGCATTATATATTTATTTTTGCTTACAAAATAAACTGTATTTAATTTCATTCCCATTTAATTCATAGTCAGGAGGAAAGACCAGTATTTGACACATATTCAATAAAGTATCAGGTTATAATAGTTCACTAAAACCATTTAAAAAATCTACATTACTTGAAGTTAAATAAATGTGAACTGAAATTAAAAAAATAAATAAACAAACTTATTTGAAGCTTTAGCTTAACCTGATATGGCCTACTAACTAAAACAGAAATACAAGTTATAAAAACTATATAGATGTTTTTAAAAAAGTGAATTGAGCTCTTTCGTGTATTTTTAATGTCAAAAACAAAATGATGTCAAAAAGTCAGTTCAAGTGACAGTCGGTTATGTAATGCTAAAATGCTTAATGTATTACAATTTAACTAAACTCATTAGATTTTTGGAATCTTCTGTAGATTTAGTCGACTAAAACTAGACTAAAAAAGATAGATAGATGGATAGACAGACAGACAGACAGACAGACAGACAGACAGACAGACAGACAGACAGACAGACAGACAGACAGATAGATAGATAGATAGATAGATAGATAGATAGATAGATAGATAGATAGATAGATAGATAGATAGATAGATAGATAGATAGATAGATTTTAGGAATCTACTGTAGATTTAGTCGACTAAAACTAGACTAAAAAAGATAGATAGATGGATAGACAGACAGACAGACAGACAGACAGACAGACAGACAGATAGATAGATAGACAGATAGATAGATAGATAGATAGATAGATAGATAGATAGATAGATAGATAGATAGATAGATAGATAGATAGATAGATAGATAGATAGATAGATAGATAGATAGATAGATAGATAGATAGATAGATAGATAGATAGATAGATAGATAGATTTTAGGAATCTACTGTAGATTTAGTCGACTAAAACTAGACTAGTTTTAGTTTCGGGTAAAACTAAAAACAATTCAGGCGACTAAAATATGACTAAAACTAAATGGCATTTTAGTTAAAAGACTACGACTAAAACTAAATCAAAATATGCTGTCAAAATTAACACTGGAGCAAATAAAGTCAGTGTAAAGACTTATAATGCGCATAGAAATACTTTCACAACACCACCTCTCTCTCTCTCTCTCTCTCTCTCTCTCTCTCTCTCTCTCTCTCTCTCTCTCTCTCTCTCTCTCTACAGAGCAGCTCCTGGAGTTCATGCATCAGCTCCCGGCCTTCGCTAACATGACCATGTCCGTGCGGAGGGAGCTGTGCCGGGTCATGATGTTCGAGGTGGTGGAGCAGGAGGGGACGGTCATTCTCCAGGACAAACAGGAGGTAGAGCCGGCCACACTGAGGCTTTACTGACGTCTTTCTGCCATTATGGCACCGGTACTTATATAACCGGTATGTACCGGACTGAATCAGAACGCAGATTTCGGTGCCAAAATTCAAACGTGCTTTCGCGCTTTGGCCGGCACCGAGCCAGAGACAGACGCTCAGCGCTGGACAAATCACAACTCATAACAACTATTCAGTGTTTTCAACCACATCTCATGACAACTATTCAGTGTTTTCAACCACATCTCATGACAACTATTCAGTGTTTTCAACCACATCTCATGACAACTATTCACTATTCAGTGTTTTCAACCACATCTCATGACAACTATTCAGTGTTTTCAACCACATCTCATGACAACTATTCACTATTCAGTGTTTTCAACCACATCTCATGACAACTATTCAGTGTTTTCAACCACATCTCATGACAACTATTCAGTGTTTTCAACCACATCTCATGACAACTATTCAGTGTTTTCAACCACATCTCATGACAACTATTCAGTGTTTTCAACCACATCTCATGACAACTATTCAGTGTTTTCAACCACATCTCATGACAACTATTCAGTGTTTTCAACCACATCTCATGACAACTATTCAGTGTTTTCAACCACATCTCATGACAACTATTCAGTGTTTTCAACCACAACTCATGACAACTATTCAGTGTTTTCAACCACATCTCATGACAACTATTCAGTGTTTTCAACCACATCATGTTTATTTCAGGTTTCAGACATTTAAATGCTCATAAATACTAGCAAAACACACACTGATGTCTATGAAAGCGGCAATGACAATCCTTTCAGACGGTTATTATTTGACTAACATTACGTGTTTTATTCACATCAGATACATGCACATTATACAGTAACTATACAGTTTACTCTATTCTTCTTCCAGTTCACTGGTCACTTACTTTCATGTATTTCGTGAGACGAGAATGAACTCAAGTGTTGTAAATCCGACAGATCCGATTCTGAGGCGCAAACTAACATGGTGCCGCCCATTGCGCTTTATAGATCAACTAACACACATTCACTCGCACATTTGAACATCAGATAGTTTGTGAATATTTTGAATAAAAAGAAAAAGCGAAATAAACCCGATACAGCTGAGCTGTCAGCGTTATTGCGGCTGCTGTGTGTCATGTGAGAAACATGATGCGTCGCCATGGAAACATTAAGGCGATGCGTTCTAAAATATTTAGCCAGAGAATCTGATCATATTTCAAAATAAAGCTGAAGCTGAAGCTGGTTAGTAGCAGAGCAAGAACACAGACTCTGCTGTTATAACTGTAACTGTTATTTAGAGTTATATTAGGCCTGTTGTAGTTGGGTTAGGTGGCTTAGGTTTTACTGTGAATTTGTAAATAAGTCAATAATAATTTTAAAATAAGTAAATTGTGTTTTGTATTCATTTATATTCATACATTTAAGCATACATTAAACTTTTAATAAATGGTTCAATTTAAATAAAAATAAATAAATAAATAGCCATTTAATGTCATCCACCTCGTTTTGTGGCCTTTTTTTTTTTTAAGTATCGGTTCAGGCACCGTTTAGGCACCGGTACCGTTTTAAAAGTATCGGTTTGGCACCGGAATCGAAAAAAACCCAAACTATACCCAACCCTACCGATGGGTCACATGACACATGATTGATTTCAGTCGTTCTGTATCGTTCTGAGAATACTTTATTACTTGAAAGAAGTAAATATACATTAATGAGCACATATATTTTTGAAAGAACGAAGTGTTTTTAGCTAAGAATAAACTAAAAAAGTTACACAGTGTAGCTTTAAAGGACATCATGTGGGTCATACAGCGACTGTTTAGGACGGATAGTATGCGGATAGGGATGCAGCATAATTATGATAATAAAGTAAAAGTTATTAGGACAAAAGACCAAATTAAAAATACAAAAAAGCTAAAATTATAATTATGAAATAAGTTCAAATGAGGAAATAAAAGCCAAAGTTATGAAAAAACGAGTTATAATTATAAAATAAAAAGTTATGAAATACCGTCATAATTATGATTAAAAAACATTATTCGAAAAAAAGACAAAATTATTGAAAAGTTGGGTAACACTTTACAATAAGGTTCATTAGTTAACAACATTAGTTAACATGAACTAATAATGAACTGCACTTATAAAGCATTTATTAATCTTTGTTAATGTTAATTTCAACATTTACTAATACATTATGCAAATCTTGTTAACATTAGTTAATGAAATGTGAACTAACATGAACAAACCATGAACAGCTGGATTTATATTAACTAACGTTAACAAAGATGAACAAATACAGTAACTAATGTACTGCTCATGGTTAGTTCATGATAGTTAATACATTAACTAATGTTAACTAATACAACATTATTGTAAAGTGTTACCAAAAGTTGAAATTGACATGTTATAATTAATTAAAAAGTAGAACTTGTGAGATACATTTGACAAAAAAAATATTATTATGAATTATAAATAATAAATATGTAATTATGAAAAGTCAAAATTATGATATATTAAGTCATTTATGAGATGCTGTGTAAAAAAAAAGAAAAAGTTCAAATTATGAAATAAAAGCCAAAATTATGAAATAGTTGAAATTATGACAAGTTATAATTATGAATTAAAAAGTTTAACATTATGAGATACCGTCATAAATATGATTTATTTGTAAATATTCAAAAAAAGCCAAAATTATGAAAAAGCTGAAATTGACATGTTATAATTAATAAAAAAGTAGAAATTATGAGATCAATTTATGACGCCAAAATTGATAACTATGAGTAATAAATAAATATGTAATTATGAGATAAAAAGTCAAAATTATGATATACTAAGTCATTTATGAGCTGCTATGTGAAAAAAGAAAAAGTTCAAATTATGAAAAAAACGAAATTATGAAATAAAATTAATTGACGTTATAATTATGAATTCAAAAGTAAAAAATTATGAAAAACTCTCATAATTATGATAAAAAGTAAAACATTATTAGAAAAAAAGGCCAAAATTATTAAAAAGTTTAAATTGACGTGTTATAATTAATAAAAAAGTAGAAATTATGAGATACTGTCATAATTGTTAAAAAGTTAAAATTATGAGATACATTTATGACAAAAAAAATTATAATTATGAATTATAAATAAATATGTAATTATGAGATAAAAAAGTCAGAATTATGATTTGAGAACAAAAAAAAATCTAAAACCAAAGTTATGAAAATAAATAAATTATGACGTTATAATTATGAAATAAAAAGTTAATATTGTGCAATAAAATCCAAAAATTTAAATAATGACAATTTATAGTTATTAAATTAAAAAGTAGAAATTATGAAATACTGAATTATGATTATGAATTATAAATAAATATGTAATTACGAGATAAAAAGTCAGAATTATGATATACTAAGTCAATGAGACGCTGTGTAAAAAAAAAAAAGTTCAAATTATCACGTTATAATTATGAAATAAAAAGTGCAATAAAATCCAAAAAATTTAATAATGACAATTCATAGTTATTAAATTAAAAAGTATTAATTATGATTATGAATTATAAATAAATATGTAATTACAAGATAAAAAGTCAGAATTATGGTATACTAAGTCATTATGAAATGCTATGTAAAATAGAGAAAAAGGGTAAATATTATGAGATAAGATAAAATTATGGAGAAAAAAAGCCGCTTGCGTTATTACGGCATCGCTCACACACAACAGCTGTTAGCACACAAACATCTGTATGATGTCACTTCAGAGATTGGGTCAGGCAGGGCCAGTTTATTTCTTTGAGGAAGAAGAGTGTGAAGCAGAGTGTGTGTGTGTGTGTGTGTGTGTTTGCAGCTGGACCTGTGGTACGTGATCCTCAATGGGGCGGTGGAGGTCCGCCATGGGGACGGCCGGGCTGAGATCCTGTGCATGGGCAACAGCTTCGGCATCTGCCCATCTCTGGACCCGCAGTTCATGAGCGGGGGCGTGGCCACCAAAGCAGACGACTGCCAGGTGAGAGGTCATGTGCTCAAGGGCTCGCCCAATCAGCATCATCACAGGAGAAATCTCCAGGGACAGCACTGGACACCCGGCAGATCATCATTAGCAGATGAAGGAAAACAATTATGACATACTGTCTGAATTAGGATTAAAAAAAAAAAAAAAATTCTAAAAATTGTTAGAAAGACTAAATTATGGAAAAAAAAATCGATTTTTATAAAAGTTATAATTATGAAAACAAGTTAATGTTATGAGATAAAAGCCATAATTATTAAATGTTTTGAAATTATGACATTATAATTATCAAATAAAAAGTTGAAAGTATGAGTTATAATTATGATATAGTAACATTTATTAGAAAAAAGACAAAATTATGAAAAGTTATAATTATGAGCTAAAAAGTAAAAATTATGATATACTAAGTCATTACGAGATGTTATGTAAAAAATTATATGAAAAGTACAAATTATGAAACCAGTAAAAAAAAAAAAGACAAATTATGAAATGAAAAGTTTAATTATGAAATAAAAAACACAATTATGAGAAACTGTTGAAATTATGAGATGGTCATAATTGTGATTAAAAAAAGACAAAACTATTGAAAAAGTCGAAATTATTATTAGTTATAATTATGGTACTAAAATAAAATGTTAATATGAGATAAGAGCCAAAATTATGAAAAAAGGATGAAATTATGAGATACTATGTCATAATTATGCTAAAAAGTAAAAAATATTTTTGTAATTAAGTTGTAATTATTAGTCAGAATGATGATATACCAAATCATTATAATTTATATTATGAAATTATGAGTCATAATTATAATTTTTTTTTTTAAGTACATTTTTTTTGGAAAAAAAATATGAAAATATTATGAAAAAAGTTTAAATTATGACGTTATAATTATGAAATAAAAAGTTGAAATTGTGAAATACTGTCACAATTGTTAAAAAGTTAAACATTATGAGATAAAAAGTTGTGAGATAAAAGCCATAATTATAAAAGAAAATGTAATTATGTCAATAATTATGAAATAAAAAAGTTGAAATTGTGAGTTATAATTATGATAAAGTAACATTAATAGAAAAAAGACAAAATTATGAAAACAGTCAAAATCAACAAGTTATAATTATAACTAACGACAAGCTAAAAAGTTTAAATTATGAGATGAAAGCCAAAATTATGGAAAAAGTAACAATGACGTTATAATTATGAAATAAAAAAGTTGTAATTATGAGATAAAAGCCATAATTATAAAAAAAATTAAATTATGAAATAATTATGAAATAAAAAGTCAAAACTATGAGATACAAATCAATTATAACAGTAAAAATAATAAAGGAGGAGGATATTTTCAGTCATTGAGGTCTGTTGACACCAGGAGGAATGATGACTGGATGAGTGTGTGTGTGTGTGTGTGTGTGTGTGTGTGTGTGTGTGTGTGTGTGTGTGTGTGTGTGTGTGTGTGTGTGTGTGTGTGTGTGTGTGTGTGTGTGTGTGTGTGTGTGTGTGTGTGTGTGTGTGTGTGTGTGTAAACGGACGCATCTGAAGAAGCGTTCATTGAAGGCTTCTGAAGTCACATGACCCATGTGTGTGAGGAACTGAGCCAAACACGACGGGCCACAAATGTCATGCTTCTTTATATTTAGAGGAATTAAACATTTCAAGAGCCTTTCCTCCAGTGTGGGGTATTCCTGTAGTTGAGCAGTCGAGGGTCGTGGGGTCACGGGGTCAGCTCTGGGCAATGCTCAGTGATGATTGGCTGATGATTCGGGGACTCAGGTCATGATGTGTTGTGGTCAGGGTCTGAATGTTAAAGCCTCCTAATATAGCAGCTGCTGATTACTCAGAATAAAGACTCCACCTCCACTTCCTCCTGCGCTGTGAAGCCAGCGCTCACACACACACACACACACACACACACATGAGTCTGCTTCAGGCTAACCTCCTGCTCTACTCCCGCTTCATTGCTCTTCCTCATGTGGTTGTGGAGCAGTTTGTGTGCATCGCCCAGGAGGATTACTGCCGCATCCTCAACCATGTGGAGAAGAACACACACAAGGTGGAGGAGGAGGGCGAGATCGTGATGGTGAAGGAGCACCGCCAGCTGGACCGCAGCGGCACCAGGAAGGGCCACATCGTCATCAAGGTGAGTCTGGGCCAATCACAGCCCAGAGAAAACACACCACCTTTACACGCCTTCATCAGGCGCTGTGGCAACATATGAGATACAAGAAGGTACAAATTAGGAGATAAAAGACAAAATTATGAAAAAGTTGGAATTATGACATTCAAATTATGAAATGCAAAGTTGAAATTATACAGGATAAAGAAGTTAAGATTATTAGAAAGACACAATTATGAAAATAACTGAAATTATGACGTTATAATTATGAAATAAAAAGTTGAAATTATGAGATACTTTCATAATTATGATAAAAAAGTAAAACATTCTTGAAAAAAGGGGAAAATTATGAAAAAAGGGGAAAATTATGAAAAAAAAGTAAAAATTGACAAGTTATAATTATGAAATATTATGAGGTAGGAGCCAAAAGGAAGAATTATGAAAATAGCTGAAATTATGACGTTCAAATTATGAAATGCAAAATTGAAATTATACAGGATAAAGAAGTTAAGATTATTAGAAAGACACAATTATGAAAAAAGTTAAAATGATGACGTAAAAATATGAAATGAAAAGTTGAAACTATGAGATACTGTCATAATTATGATAAAAAGTAAAAGATTATTGAAAAACAGGGGAAAATTATGAAAAAAAGTCAAAAATGACAAGTTATTATTATTATTAAATATTATGAGATAAGAGTCAAAAGGAATAATTTTGAAAATAGCTGAAATTATGACGTTAAAAATATGAAATAAAAAGTTGAAATTATGAAATACTGTCATAATTATGATAAAAAGTAAAAGATTCTTGAAAAAAGGGGAAAATTATGAAAAAAAGTCCAAATTTACAAGTTATAATTATGAAATATTATGAGATAAGAGCCAGAAGGAAGAATTATGAAAATAACTGAAATTATGACGTTAAAAATATGAAATAAAAAGTTGAAATTATGAAATACTGTCATAATTATGATAAAAAAGTAAAAGATTCTTGAAAAAAGGGGAAAATTATGAAAAAAAAGTCAAAATTGACAAGTTATAATTATGAAATATTATGAGGTAGGAGCCAAAAGGAAGAATTATGAAAATAGCTGAAATTATGACGTTCAAATTATGAAATGCAAAGTTGAAATTATACAGGATAAAGAAGTTAAGATTATTAGAAAGACACAATTATGAAAAAAGTTAAAATGATGACGTTATAATGATGAAATGAAAAGTTGAAATTATGAGATCCTGTCATAATTATGATAAAAAGTAAAAGATTATTGAAAAACAGGGGGAAATTATGAAAAAAAAGTCAAAAATGACAAGTTATTATTATGAAATATTATGAGATAAGAGCCAAAAGGAATAATTTTGAAAATAGCTGAAATTATGACGTTAAAAATATGAAATAAAAAGTTGAAATTATGAAATACTGTCATAATTATGATAAAAAGTAAAAGATTCTTGAAAAAAGGGGAAAATTATGAAAAAAAAGTCAAAATTTACAAGTTATAATTATGAAATATTATGAGATAAGAGCCAGAAGGAAGAATTATGAAAATAACTGAAATTATGACGTTATAATTATTAAATAAAAAGTTGAAATTATGAAATACTGTCATAATTATGATAAAAAGTAAAAGATTCTTGAAAAAAGGGGAAAATTATGAAAAAAAGTCAAAATTTACAAGTTATAATTATGAAATATTATGAGATAAGAGCCAGAAGGAAGAATTATGAAAATAACTGAAATTATGACGTTATAATTATGAAATAAAAAGTTGAAATTATGAGATACTTTCATAATTATGATAAAAAGTAAAAGATTCTTGAAAAAAGGGGAAAATTATGAAAAAAAGTCAAAATTTACAAGTTATATTTATGAAATATTATGAGATAAGAGCCAGAAGGAAGAATTATGAAAATAACTGAAATTATGACGTTAAAAATATGAAATAAAAAGTTGAAATTATGAAATACTGTCATAATTATGATAAAAAAGTAAAAGATTCTTGAAAAAAGGGGAAAATTATGAAAAAAAGTCAAAATTTACAAGTTATAATTATGAAATATTATGAGATAAGAGCCAGAAGGAAGAATTATGAAAATAACTGAAATTATGACGTTATAATTATGAAATAAAAAGTTGAAATTATGAGATACTTTCATAATTATGATAAAAAAGTAAAACATTCTTGAAAAAAGGGGAAAATTATGAAAAAAAGTCAAAATTTACAAGTTATAATTATGAAATATTATGAGATAAGAGCCAGAAGGAAGAATTATGAAAATAACTGAAATTATGACGTTATAATTATGAAATAAAAAGTTGAAATTATGAGATACTTTCATAATTATGATAAAAAAGTAAAACATTCTTGAAAAAAGGGGAAAATTATGAAAAAAAAGTCAAAATTGACAAGTTATAATTATGAAATATTATGAGGTAGGAGCCAAAAGGAAGAATTATGAAAATAGCTGAAATTATGACGTTCAAATTATGAAATGCAAAGTTGAAATTATACAGGATAAAGAAGTTAAGATTATTAGAAAGACACAATTATGAAAAAAGTTAAAATGATGACGTAAAAATATGAAATGAAAAGTTGAAATTTTGAGATACTGTCATAATTATGATAAAAAGTAAAAGATTATTGAAAAACAGGGGAAAATTATGAAAAAAGTCAAAATTTACAAGTTATAATTATGAAATATTATGAGATAAGAGCCAAAAGGAATAATTTTGAAAATAGCTGAAATTATGACGTTAAAAATATGAAATAAAAAGTTGAAATTATGAAATACTGTCATAATTATGATTAAAAGTAAAAGATTCTTGAAAAAAGGGGAAAATTATGAAAAAAGTCAAAATTTACAAGTTATAATTATGAAATATTATGAGATAAGAGCCAGAAGGAAGAATTATGAAAATAACTGAAATTATGACGTTAAAAATATGAAATAAAAAGTTGAAATTATGAAATACTGTCATAATTATGATAAAAAGTAAAAGATTCTTGAAAAAAGGGGAAAATTATGAAAAAAAGTCAAAATGTACAAGTTATAATTATGAAATATTATGAGATAAGAGCCAGAAGGAAGAATTATGAAAATAACTGAAATTATGACGTTATAATTATGAAATAAAAAGTTGAAATTATGAAATACTGTCATAATTATGATAAAAAGTAAAAGATTCTTGAAAAAAGGGGAAAATTATGAAAAAAAGTCAAAATTTACAAGTTATATTTATGAAATATTATGAGATAAGAGCCAGAAGGAAGAATTATGAAAATAACTGAAATTATGACGTTATAATTATGAAATAAAAAGTTGAAATTATGAGATACTTTCATAATTATGATAAAAAAGTAAAAGATTCTTGAAAAAAGGGGAAAATTATGAAAAAAAGTCAAAATTTACAAGTTATAATTATGAAATATTATGAGATAAGAGCCAAAAGGAAGAATTATGAAAATAGCTGAAATTATGACGTTCAAATTATGAAATGCAAAGTTGAAATTATACAGGATAAAGAAGTTAAGATTATTAGAAAGACACAATTATGAAAAAAGTTAAAATGATGACGTTATAATGATGAAATGAAAAGTTGAAATTATGAGATACTGTCATAATTATGATAAAAAGTAAAAGATTATTGAAAAACAGGGGAAAATTATGAAAAAAAGTCAAAAATGACAAGTTATTATTATGAAATATTATGAGAAGAGCCAAAAGGAATAATTTTGAAAAAAGCTGAAATTATGGCGTTAAAAATATGAAATAAAAAGTTTAAATTATGAGATACTGTCATAATTATGATAAAAAGTAAAACTGTATTGGGAAAAAAGGCAAATTTGTAAAAAACAGTCAAAATTGACAAGTTATAATTATGAAATAAAAAGTACATTGTATGAGATAAGAGCCAAAATTATGAAAAGTTGAAATTTACATAAAAATTATGAAATTAGTTAATATTATAAGATAAGTTAGACAATGCCTCATTTGCATATTTGCAGATTGCCGAAAGCGTGTGAAATGAAGTGTGTTAATGTGCAGATCTGCAGATCCTCAGCCATGGCTTCAGTGAAGTTAAACCTGCTTGACCTCTGAGCTGTAGTGGCTGAGCTCTTTGAATGTTCTCTGATTGGCTGTAAAGGAGGCGGTCAGGGTCAGGGGTCAGGGTCAGGGTTCTGATCTGAAGTGTGTGTGTGTAAGAAGCGCTGGTGGTCTTGTGTGTGTGTGCAGGGCACTCCGGAGCGGCTGATCCTGCACCTGGTGGAGGAGCCGTCTGTGGTTGACCCCACCTACATCGAGGACTTCCTGCTCACACAGCGCACCTTCCTCTCCAGCCCCATGGACCTGGGCCACAAACTGCTGGAGTGGTTCAAAGTGGACACTCTCAGAGACACGGTCAGTGTGTGTGTGTCTGTGTGTGTCTGTGTCTGTCTGTGTGTGTGTGTGTGTGTGTGTGTGTGTGTGTGTCTCTGTGTGTGTCTCTGTGTGTGTCTGTGTGTGTCTGTGTGTGTGTGTGTGTGTGTGTGTGTGTGTGTGTGTGTGTGTCTGTGTGTGTGTGTGTGTGTGTGTGTGTGTGCGTGTGTGTGTGTGTGTGTGTCTGTGTGTGTGTGTATCTGTCTGTGTTTGTGTGCGTGATTGTGTGTGTCTGTGTGTGTGTGTGTGTGTGTGTGTGTGTGTGTGTGTCTGTGTGTCTGTCTGTGTGAGTGTTTATCTGTGTCTGTGTGTATCCGTGTGTGTGTGTGTGCGTCTGTGTGTGTCTGTCTGTCTGTGTGTGTGTGTGTGTGTGTGTATCTGTCTGTGTTTGTGTGCGTGATTGTGTGTGTCTGTGTGTGTGTGTGTGTGTGTGTGTGTGTGTGTGTGTCTGTGTGTGTGTGTGTGTGTGTGTGTGTATCTGTCTGTGTTTGTGTGCGTGATTGTGTGTGTCTGTGTGTGTGTGTGTGTGTGTGTGTGTGTGTGTCTGTGTGAGTGTTTATCTGTGTGTGTGTGTGTGTGTGTGTGTGTGTGTCTGTGTGTGTGTTTATCTGTGTGTGTGTGTGTGTGTGTGTGTGTGTGTCTGTGTGTGTGTTTATCTGTGTGTGTGTGTGTGTGTGTGTGTGTGTGTGTGTGTCTGTGTGTGAGTGTGTGTGTGTGTGTGTGTGTGTGTGTGTGTGTGCGTCTGTCTATGTGCATGTGAGTGTTTATCTGTGTCTGTGTGTATCTGTGTGTGTGTGTGCGTCTGTGTGTGTGTCTGTGTGCGTGTCTGTGTGTGTGCGTCTGTCTATTTGTGTGTCTTTGTGAGTATTTATCTGTGTCTGTTTGTGTGTGTGTGAGTGTGTGTGTGTCTGTGTGTGTGTATGTGTGTGTGTGTGTGTGTGCGTCTGTCTATGTGTGTGTGAGTGTTTATCTGTGTCTCTGTGTATCTGTGTGTAACTCTGTGCATATGTGTGTGCGTCTGTGTGCGTTTGTGTGTTTGTGTGTGCTGATTCTGATGTTGTGCTGATAATATTGTGTGTAGTTAATAACGGTTGACATGTTTTGGGATCTTGCAGGTGACGAGAATCGTGTTGCTGTGGGTGAACAATCATTTTAACGATTTTGAAGGCGACCCAGTGATGACTCAGTTCCTGGAGGACTTCGAGAAGTTGCTGGATTTCTCGGTGAGTGTTGACATCAGGCAGAAGATCACAAAATGGACGCCTATCGCTGTGGATAACATGGACATATCAGGGACCTTTAGATTGGGAAGCCCTGATTATGATTGGATGTTTGTTGAATTTGTGTTTGACTCTCAGAAAATGAAGGGTCACCTGCGTCTGCTGAACATAGCGTGTGCTGCGAAGGCCAAGTGTCGTCAGATCACGCTCCAGAAGCCGTCCAGAGAGTCTCCGCTGTTCTTCACGCTCCAGGGCGGCAGCGAGCGCGGCTTCGGCATCTTCGTGGAGAGCGTGGCGGAGGCCAGTAAAGCAGCTGAAGCCGGGCTCAAGCGCGGAGATCAGGTACCGATCAGGGGAACTCGGAAAACATCGCTCGCCATTTTAATATCTCAGCATGAACACATTGTGCTCGTCTGTCCTCAGATCTTGGAGATCAATGGGCAGAACTTTGAGAACATCTCGTACACCAAAGCCATGGATATCCTGAGGAACAACACACACCTCTCTCTGACTGTGAAGACCAACATCTTCGGTATGTCACAGCACACATAGCACTAACCGACCGAAATTTACATCTCTTAACGGAACAAAAGCGACGATATTTAAATCACTTAACAGAACAAACAACCGATATTTAAATCTCTTAACAGAACAAACAACCGATATTTAAATCTCTTAACGGAACAAAACCAACCAATATTTAAATCTCTTAATGGAACAAAACCGACCGATATTTAAATCTCTTAACAGAACAAAACCGACCGATATTTAAATCTCTTAACGGAACAAAACCGACCGATATTTAAATCTCTTAACGGAACAAAACCGACCGATATTTAAATCTCTTAACAGAACAAAACCGACCGATATTTAAATCTCTTAACAGAACAAAACCGACCGATATTTAAATCTCTTAACGGAACAAAACCGACCGATATTTAAATCTCTTAACAGAACAAAACCGACAGATATTTAAATCTCTTAACAGAACAAAACCGACCGATATTTAAATCTATTAACGTTACAAAGCCGACCGATATTTAAATCTCTTAACAGAACAAAACCGACCGATATTTAAATCTCTTAACGGAACAAAACCGACCGATATTTAAATCTCTTAACAGAACAAAACCGACCGATATTTAAATCTCTTAACGTTACAAAGCCGACAGATATTTAAATCTCTTAACAGAACAAAACCGACCGATATTTAAATCTCTTAACGGAACAAAACCGACCGATATTTAAATCTCTTAACGGAACAAAACCGACCGATATTTAAATCTCTTAACAGAACAAAACCGACCGATATTTAAATCTCTTAACAGAACAAAACCGACCGATATTTAAATCTCTTAACAGAACAAAACCGACCGATATTTAAATCTCTTAACAGAACAAAACCGACAGATATTTAAATCTCTTAACAGAACAAAACCGACCGATATTTAAATCTCTTAACGTTACAAAGCCGACCGATATTTAAATCTCTTATTGTCTTGATCACTCAGTCATGTGCAGGAGTCACTGTAGCACTGATATATATGTGCTAGACAACACTATAAATACTACATAACTAGATATAAATCCGCAGGATCACTCATTTCATCATTATTTATAATCTTATCTCCGAGCACTAACACTTGCTCTATGGTAAAGCATTAACGCATTATAGACATGACAGTATGACTTTCTCTAAAGCTGCTTTAAAAGGATGTGAATTGTGAAAAGAGTGAAACAAATACACTTGATTTTGACTTGTTGCAGTTTTCAAAGAGCTTCAAAGCCGTGTGAAGCACGAGAAGAAGAACGGCGGTCCTCACCTCCCTAAGATTCAGGAGAGGAAGAGCAACCGCTTCTCCATCCCGGATCTGCCCGGAGACATGGAGTTTCCCTCGGACAGCAAGAGCCGCAAGAAGATGAAGGCCAACACAGTGTCTGGAGGACGCAACAAGATCCGCAAGATGCTGGAGAAGACCCGATTCAGCATCCTGCCCCCCAAACCCTTCAGGTAAACACACCTCCTGTGTGGAGGATGGGGGAGAGACACTTGAGCTCACTTCCTCTCTTTAGCCGTCGTTCTCTTCCTCAGAGCCTCTAGATTGGCGTGTGCCGTCACATTGAGAACATGAACTTCATAACTTCAGACAGTCCTTCCAGAAAAATGCGGCCTTTTTTTGTGATTGTTGCGGGCAAAAATCCTTGATTATGCGGCATGTTTTCTTAAAAAATGCGATGGAAAATGCGGGATATTTATGCGATAAAATTGAGGGAACTTGCAAAAACTGCGGTTTGATGAAAAAGAGAAAAAAAAGCAGAAAGTGCTGGGAATATTTAAGTTCTCATCTTGTTTTTATTGAAGACCTTAATAAACACACGGCTCAAATTTACAAAACATTGAGTCAAACAAGTTCTGTAGCTTTACAAAAGAAATATGCTACAACTTCTGAAAAAATGAATAAATAACTTCCTGTTTTACAGAGGTAGCTTTACAAAACACACATTTGAGTGCTTCCAATGCACAAAGTGCAATCTCTTAAAGGGTTAGTTCACCCAAAAATGTAAATTGTGTCATTAATGACTGAGCCTCATGTGGTTGGACACCCGTCAGACCTCCGTTCATCTTCAGACACAAATGAAGATATTTTAGTGTAAATCTGATGCTCTGAAAGGCCTCCATTGGCTCAACTTTACACTCTCAAGACCCTTAAAAGACACTAAAGACTAAAGTTACAAAGTCCATCTCACTACAGCGGCTCTACAATAACTTTATGAAGACGAGAATAGTTTTTGTGCGCAAAAAAAAACTAAATAACGACTTATATAGTGATGACGATTTCAAAACACGGCCTCATGAAGCTTCGAAGCGTTATGAATCAGTGAGTCGATTCATGATTCGGATTGCGTGTGAAACTGCTGAAATACGTAACTTTGGCGATCCAAACCACTGAATCGACTCACTGATTCATAACGCTCCAAACCACTGAATCGACTCACTGAATCATAACGCTCCAAACCGCTGAATCAACTCACTGATTCATAACGCTCGAAACCGCTGAATCGACTCACTGATTCATAACGCTCCAAACCGCTGAATCGACTCACTGATTCATAACGCTCCAAACCGCTGAATCGACTCACTGATTCATAACGCTCCGAACCGCTGAATCGACTCACTGATTCATAACACTCCGAACCGCTGAATCGACTCACTGATTCATAACGCTCCGAACCGCTGAATCGACTCACTGATTCATAATGCTCCGAACCACTGAATCGACTCACTGATTCATAACACTCTGAAGCTTCATGATGCTGTGTTTTTAAATCGGTCTACACACCGGGAAACGATACTCGGTTACTTAGCGTAACCTCGGTTCTCTCTAGAAGAGGGAACGAGTATTGCGTAAGTTCCTTACGCTACGGGAAAGTATTCTTTCTTCGAGATTTCTGAAAAACCCAAAATTATCCTTAATTTTGTAACATTGTCAACGCAGTGCGGCAGCCTGGCAGACCATAGCAGGCTATTCCAGCGTGCTATTGGCTGCTCTGCTGGCAACTGCAGCAGCCTATCGGTGAGCCCGCGTGACGTGGCGACCAATGAGGGCGCTTCGCGCCCACCTGGCTTCATTTGCCTACAGGTGGGGCGTGGCCACGTGTATATAAGCGGGGCTCACGGGCTGCATATTCGGTTTTCGTAGTTCTGAAGCGTAAAAGCCCGCGGGGCGCACGGCAAGGAACGCAATACTCGTTCCCTCTTCTAGAGAGAACCGAGGTTACGTTAAGTAACCGAGTATCGTTCTCTTACGAGAGGTTCTCTCGTATTGCGTAAGTTCCTTACGCTACGGGAACATATTGTCAACGCCGTGCGCGCCTCGCATACAGCATATGTATCCCAGGGAACCGGGGAAAAAACACTGCTCGGGCAGGGTGGCCGGTAAAGGAAACGGGCCACCACATATACGGACACTTCATTTGAACTGACGGGTGGTTACAACAGGTGGTTACAACACCCTGTCCCATGAATGAGGGAACGGCACCTGCCGGTCGCCTTCAAATTCACCACACCTTGTCTCATGAATGAGGGAACGGCAACGCCAGTCGCCTTCAAATTCACAATATCTTGTTATATGAGTGAAGTAACGGCACCGCCGGTCACCTTCAAACTCACAACAGCTCGTCTCGTAAATGAGGGAACGGCACCGCCGGTCTCCTTCAAATTCACATGAGCCTAGTACCGAACTTACTACCAGTATGTGAGCTATGTCTGCGCAGAATCACTGGGCAGAACCAACAGCCCTATTGAACTGATAACACTTTCGCCTGTAAGGCAGGAACTTCCAGATTGTAAAATCTCACGAACGTAGACGGGGAGGCCCAGCCTGCCGCCATACAGATATCGTGGATGGAAATCCCTCTGGCCCAAGCCCACGAAGAGGCCATGCCTCTGGTGGAGTGTGCTCTGACACCTAGCGGGCACTGCAGGTGTTTGGAAGCGTATGCAGTTGCAATCGCGTCCACTATCCACCTGGACAGGGTCTGTTTCGAGGAGGCGAGACCTTTAGCGCGCCCTCCAAACGAAACAAATAGCTGCTCAGAACGCCTGAAGGCGGCGGAGCGTGTGACATAAACCCTCAATGCCCTGACAGGGCAGAGGAAATTGCCACCGTCCCCCTCGTCGGATGCTGGCAGAGCCGAGAGGGAGATAATCTGCGCCCTGAAGGGAGTGCCGATCGCTTTGGGGACATAACCATGCCTCGGTCTGAGAATGACCTTAGAGTCATTAGGACCGAACTCCATACACGTCGGGCTCACTGAGAGCGCGTGTAGATCCCCCACGCGTTTCACTGAAACCAGAGCTATCAGGAACGCGGTTTTTAGCGAAAGGAACCTTGGTTCCACAGTCTCGAGCGGTTCAAAGGGATGAGCCTTCAGGGCCTCTAGGACCAAGGCCAGATCCCATATAGGAACCAAAGGGGGCCGCGGGGGATTCATCCGTCTGGCTCCTCTGAGGAAACGGATGATGAGCTCGTTCCTTCCTAGCGTGCTACCTAGCGTCGTCTGAGCGAACGCTGCTATAGCCGCCACATACACTTTGAGCGTGGAAGGGGACCTGCCCAGTTCCAAAAGCTCTTGGAGGAAGGAGAGCACCCGCTGGACCCCACATTGCTGTGGGTCCAATCCCTTGGAAACACACCACTCAGTGAACACCGACCACTTAGAACTATATAACCGCCTCGTCGAGGGGGCTCTAGAGTGTGAGATCGTGTTCATAACCCCTTCGGGCAGGTCAACGGGTATCCGTTGGTCACCCATACATGCAGAGACCATCGCTCTGGATGGGGATGCCAAACTGACCCTCCTGCTTGAGAGAGGAGGTCTGCTCTCAGCGGAACTGGCCAGGGGGGTGAGTGCGACAGCTTCACCAGCTCTGGGTACCAAATCTGGTTCTCCCAGCGCGGCGCTATAAGGAGCACCGGGCGGCGCGTCTCCCTGATTTTCGCTATGACCTGGGGCAATAGGGAAATCGGCGGGAAAGCATACAGCGGGAGGCTGGGCCAAGGTTGGGACAGCGCATCCTCGCTTTTGGACAGAAACGTCGGGCAGCGGGCGTTCTCTTTTGTTGCAAAGAGGTCGAGCTCCGCTCTGCCGAATAGGCGCCATACCAGCTGGACTGTCTGGGGGTGCAGGGACCATTCTCCTGAGAGAATGAGGCCCCTGGACAGCTTGTCCGGGCCCACATTGAGGTGGCCCGGTATGTGCGCAGCTCTCAGCGAGCGCAGCGAGCTGTCTGCCCACACGAGCAGGCGTTCTGTCAGATTGCCCAGACACCTGGACCTGACACCGCCCTGCCGGTTCACGTAGGACACCACTGTGGTATTGTCCGACCGGACCAACACGTGGTGTCCTCGTATAAGCGGGAGAAACTGCTTGAGCGCGTTCTCTACCGCTATCATCTCCAGACAGTTTATGTGTAGGAGTTTTTCCTCGCTCGACTAGAGGCCCGAGGCTGATCTGCCCTCGAAAACGGCGCCCCAACCCGTGGTGGAGGCGTCCGTCGAGATGACCTTGCGGTGTGAGATGGCTCCCATCGTCACTCCCCTCTGGTACCAGTCGGCTACTAACCAGGGCTCTAGGCTGAAACACAGCTCTGAGTCACTCTGATCCTGAAGCCTCCGGACGCCCAGGCTCTGTGAGGCACTCGGGCGTTTAACCAGCATTGCAGCGGGCGCATGCGCATTAAGCCCAGCTGGAGCACAGCTGCAGCTGAGGCCATACGTTCCAGCATCCTCTGAAAGAGCTTGAGAGGTGCGATTTTGCCCGGCCGGAAGTACTCAGCCATGCGCTGAACTTGGCGCGCGCGTTGGGGTGACAGGCGGGCTGACATTGCCACAGTGTCCAGATTCAAACCCAGAAATGAGGTTGATTGCGTGGGCACTAATGAGCTCTTGGTCCAATTGGCCGTGAGCCCCAGGCTGTCCAGATGGCTGAGCAGCATTGCCCTGTGGGCGAGGAGCTCGGCCTCTGACTGCACCAGGATGAGCCAATCGTCCAGATAGTTCAACACTCGCATCCCTCTTTTTCTCAGAGGAGCGAGGGCCGCGTCCATGCACTTCGTAAATGTACGGGGTGCTAGTGACAGGCCGAACGGAAGGACGGTGTATTGATAAGCCTGGCCGTCGAAGGCGAATCGTAAGAATGGCCTGTGATGTGGCGTTATCTTGATTTGAAAATATGCATCTTTCAAATCTAGGGAGATTAGCCAGTCTCTCGGGCGAGTATGCGCGAGGATCTGCTTGGTCGTGAGCATCTTGAACGATCTTCTCATAAGAGCTTTGTTCAGACGCCTCAGATCCAGAATCGGTCTGAGCGACCCATCCCTTTTTGGCACGAGAAAATACTGGCTGTAAAAGCCTGACTCGCTCATAGAATGGGGAACCGGTTCTATAGCCCCTTTGCACAGCAGCGTGGCTATTTCTGCTCGAAGTAGATGTGCTACTTCCTCGCTCACTCTCGTCTCTGTACGCGCACAGAAGCGCGGAGGGTGGCGAGCGAACTGCAGAGTGTAGCCGTGCTTCACTGTTTTCAGCACCCATTCTGATACACCTGGAATGGCTTCCCACGCTCTCGCGTGTGCCACACGGGATAGAACGGCCTCCGGGCTCAAAACGCCGCGCTTCGCGGGTTTGACGGCCTGTATAGGAAGGGCGGGCGCAGTGCGCGCGCTCTCTGTGCTGTGGGCCAGCCGATCGCTCTCGATGGCTGGCCGCCTTACACACTGTATCTCTGCCGCTTCGAGCGGGGAGTGGCTTGTGTGTGGCCCTACACTCGTCGTTCCGGCCACCTTGGGCGGAGAACAAATGGTGTGTGGCGCGGCGCATGGCGCCGGGGGCAGAATGTTCGCGAAAATGTGTGAGCGCGTTTGAGCGGGCACAACTCTTACGCGTGGAACATGACCGGTTAAGAGTGGCTGTGTGACAGCGCGTGTGGTGATTAGGCGTGGGCGCAAATAAGCGGACACGTGACCTAACTCTAGCACTCGAGCGGCCGGTGGCCGCTTTATGTGAGTGAGAGACACGGGATTTGTGGTGCTTGGGTGCAGGGGTGAACACAAAAGTGGGCACGTTTACTGCATTTGAAAACACATACGGCGTGAGCCGTGCAACCAGAAATAAAAGCAACTTCGTGATTTCTCTGGTTCGTCGTAAAACGGCGGTTGTAGACAGGCGAGAGGGCAGTTTTGCCGGCTCGTTGGCTGCGTGAGAGCCATCTGCAGCAGCCACAGGAGTGGGGGCTGACAGGAAGAAGAGTTTTGACGGTGGTCCGGCCACGGCGGGACTTAACCGTCACTTCCCCCTTCTGCTAGGAGGACTTTGGAGGGGCTTCAGTTGGAAACAGGCGAGAGGGCGAGTCCGCCGGCTCGTAGGCTGTGTGGAAAACATCTGCAGTAGCCACAGGAGTGGGGACTGACAGGAAAACAGAGTTTTAACGGTGGTCCGGCCGCAGCGGGACTTAACCGTCTATTCTCTCCTTATGTATAGACGCCCAAAAATACTCGAGCGCCACGTGGTGCAAGTTAGCTTTCTGTATGTAAGAAAAGCTGGCCGCGAGCCCGGGGAAGCGGACAGTAAACATTTTTATCTGCCGCGAGAGCTGGGCTCGAAATCGGGTCTCCGGCGTTTCAGCCGCTGATTTTGCCGCTGTGCTACCGGGAGGGACACAATAGCGTTCAGTTAGCGCGAGCATACGGCAGTACGTCCTCGTGCTTATTGGCAGTCGTGCGTGCATAAAAGACAGGCTCGTTACTGCAATAGTAATATTTCCAGCCGCCTGAACTGGAGAGGGGGCTGAGAAATGCTAGAGAAAGGCGGTTCGTCCGGCCACAGCGGGACGAAAACACCCTCTGTTAATTTTCCGGTGAGTGCGGCGCGCACACGCGCGCTGAACATGCTCGTGACCGTGCGCACTCTCATTCCTTGTGAACGGCGCAATCTGCGCGGTCCAACAGGGGGGAGTGCGGGTTCGTTGGAGAGCATATGTCAGCGTCATGTCTCATGACGACGTTTGTTCGCTGGCGTGCGTGTCTTAACAGGCTCGTGTACAGCAATATGAACAATTCCAGTCGCCTGAACTCATGAGGGGACTGAGAAATGTGCGCGAGGGTGGAACAGCTCTCTTGTAACGTAAAGAGAGCTGCAGGGCTGTCCGTTTCTGCCATCCCTTGTATGTAAGCGGCGCATTAGCGCGGCATGAACAGAGGGGGGAGGAGGCTCGCTCCGAGACCGTTCATTTCTACCATCCCTCGCAAGCGGCGCGGTGGCGCGGCTTGAACAGAGGGGGAGGAGGCTCGCTCCGAGACCGTTCATTTCTACCATCCCTTGCAAGCGGCGCGGTGGCGCGGCTTGAACAGAGGGGGAGGAGGCTCGCTCCGAGACCGTTCATTTCTACCATCCCTCGCAAGCGGCGCGGTGGCGCGGCTTGAACAGAGGGGGAGGAGGCTCGCTCCGAGACCGTTCATTTCTACCATCCCTCGCAAGCGGCGCGGTGGCGCGGCTTGAACAGAGGGGGAGGAGGCTCGCTCCGAGACCGTTCATTTCAACCATCCCTTATAAGCGGCGCGGTGGCGCGGCTTGAACAGAGGGGGGGAACAGCGGAGTGATGTCATCATAAAACTGCTCGAGTCGAGCCCGCAGGGTCGACATAGAGAGTTCCTCGCACTCGGGGCAATCGCCCGCGAGGAGTGCGGCGGCGGCGTGGTCACGGCCCAGACAGAGAGCGCAGACACATGGCGGTCTCTGGTGCTGAGCTGCACGTGGCACGAGCCGCAGGTGGAACGAGGCGTTTTGATAAAAACGCTCGTGCTCTTTTATGAAACGTGTGACGCAACGGCGAGAACACGTGCAATGAAAGGATATAATGCTGCCGGATAGCAGAGCAGGCACGGATGGCTGAAGGTGGCGCGATGCTGCCGGCTTCTTCAGGCGCTGTCCTCTGCTTGCTCGTCTGCACGTTCAACGGCGGCGGGTTCCAGATCCAGCGATGCGAAGGGCTTCGCTGAAGAAAAGAAAATCGAATATGCAGCCCGTGAGCCCCGCTTATATACACGTGGCCACGCCCCACCTGTAGGCAAATGAAGCCAGGTGGGCGCGAAGCGCCCTCATTGGTCGCCACGTCACGCGGGCTCACCGATAGGCTGCTGCAGTTGCCAGCAGAGCAGCCAATAGCACGCTGGAATAGCCTGCTATGGTCTGCCAGGCTGCCGCACTGCGTTGACAATGTTACAAAATTAAGGATAATTTTGGGTTTTTCAGAAATCTCGAAGAAAGAATACTTTCCCGTAGCGTAAGGAACTTACGCAATACGAGAGAACCTCTCGTAAGAGAACTGCTTTGCTTTGGTCTTCTGCTGTTATTTTTGTTGGCAGATGGGAATTTGCGGCTTCATCATGGTTTCAGCGATATCTATTGTTTGTCCACGGGGTTTGCAGCTTTTCGATGACATTCGCGTCGGGTTATTACGTCACTTCAAAGCGTTCCCATGGCAACAGGGGGAAATGACGGCTCTTGTGTGAAGTAAACAAACATTCTTCAACTTTCTGCTAATATATATGACTTTTTTGCAATGAAAATGCAGGGATTATGAAATCATGCTAGCCCTGCATATTTTGCACGCAGTGAAAGTGCGGCGTATTTGAAAAAATGCGGCCCCCGCATGAATATGCGGACTTTGGCTGATTATGCATTAAATCATGCGATTGCATAATGGCGTTTTTCTGGAGGGACTGTTCAGATGTGTGTGAGGTCAACTCTACAGCACAGTGGCCCAGGACAAGACACCTCTGGAATATATTGTTGTTTTCTCATTGTGGTGAGAGAAAGTGTGCTCAAGTGTCATGAAAATTACACCATGTCCTAACCAGACGAGATACAATCGACAAGCACTTCGTGACAAAATCTCTCACAGATCCCGTCCCATCAGAAGAGCCTCTCTCTGCGAGTGCACTACTGTCTTCCACTTTCAACAAAATAGATACATAATCAAATGATTAAAATCAAGCCATTTTAACACGATTAACACACACCCCGCATGGCAGTTTACTTACAAACATGATGCATGTCAACGGCTATTCGGCCGCATTTACTCTGCAGGTCTTGATGCACAATTCTGATTCGGTCATCATCTTTCCGGTCGGTGTTTGTTTATCGGTATATAAGGGGATAGTATGGAGCACTACTCAGTAGAAACACATTTTTGACGTACTATTCTTGGATAACATGATATAAATATTAACGATCAAGCAGAGAGAATATGACACCAGCGCAAAAACAGTGTGTGCGACTCAACAAAAAGCCTTAAATGCTTCATAAATATCCAGTCATACGAGAGCAGCGTCTGATGTCATTCAGACTGTATGTGTAATGTAATTTATTTCGCTTGTTATCAGAAATAATCTACTCTAGAGGAACTTATTCTGGCTGCGTTTACACTCGGCATTAACATGTGATCGCCGTGATCATCAGCCAATCAGGACATCAAGTGGTCGCCATCTGGATAACTGATCGGATTTATGTTTCCCGCAAAATATTTAAATGTGCCTTTATCACGGAGTGCAAAACAACTCTCGCTTTGTCCTCTATTAATGCCGGTGCCCATAGAGCACGGGATTTTTTGTGATGCATTCATATACAATAAATCTCAAATAGGGCACTTTATCTACACGTTAACTTTCCCAACATTAATGTTATGTTATGAAACAAAGAAACATGTACTCCGATGCATTGCATGACTGAAGGCGAGCGCGCAAGCATTTATAGTACAGAAAACGGCCCTGAAAGGGTTAGCTCACCCCAAAATTGTAACTCTGTCATTATTACTCTCTCTCATGTCGTTTTAAACGTAAGACCTTCGTTCATCTTCGGAACACAACTGAAGATATTTTTCTTCTTCTCTACGGTCTTTCGGGTTGGGGTCGACATGAGGGTCGAGTAATTAATGTATGAATTTACATTTTTGGGTGAACTAACCCTTTAAGGGGGCGTTTCCCCCACTCTATATTGCAGACAGAAATAGGAGACTATTTATAATTATTATGCTGAAACAATAAAAACATGTAAATTAAGATAATGTTGCCCAATTAAAATGAAAGATGATAGCGCATAAGAAAGATAACGCAGCCTCTGTTGTTGTTGATTCTTTGCGGACGTCTACCGGAAGTTAAGTTTGGGCCACAAAAGCGCGCATGCGCAGTAACGTTTGTTTATGTTGTTGCCGTCTATACACTGACAAAACCATAGATATACATCATTAAGGCTAGATGTCTAACGTCTCTAACGTCATCACCGGCGGCCATTTTGTCACAGGCAAGCTTTCTGGCGGGCTCCTGATGTACGGCGAGTGATCTGAACACAAATACTCTTATCTCGCTGACGGATTTACAAATGGTTTGGTTTCTTACAAACGTGGCTATAATTCTGGATGCTTGAACAAATTATGAATAATTATTCATAAGTATGCAGTGTCATAACTACATCTCTGACGTTTATAACAAACCAAACAGTTTGAAAATCGGTAGAAGTTTGAGCAAGTTATGGTAATTTAAATAGTACACTAAAACACAATGTTAGGAGTGAGCGAGCTGATTGTGACAAGATGGCCGCCAGGTGTGGACGTCGACCTCCATTGGCCAGCAGCGGACGAGACATCTAGCCTTTATTATGAATATCTATGGGCGAAACAGCCCAAGACGCTCTGACCCGGAAAAGGATGTAAAATGGCGCAATATGCAATGAATGCAGACGAAATGATTACACTGTAAAGTGTTTTCACCCCAAACACAAATATTGATCTTCAACTTTTTTAGCCTCTGGTCTTTTTTTCATGTGTTACACTGTACATTTAACTTAAAATATGTCATTTTGTAGAGGAAAACAGCCCTTATTAATGAATTATTAGTAGTGTCTCAGGTGTCACACAGCTCTTCTGTGGCATAAACCCAGACGTCAGACAACGTCCATAACTCTAGTCTGATTAATACTTTTAAAGACAATCGCCATAATGTCAAATGAAAGAATGAAGGTGATTCTGATAACACAGAAGAACAACAAATCAAGAACAAGAAAACAGGAACAACACTCTGGATTTACATTTCACTTATAATTAGCAGCACAATTCACTTTTTGTTGTGCAAAGCATAGCATAGGCTACAAAATACATGTTTCCCCCTCACGCAACCCATTGGAGAGTGCGGATGAGTCTTTAGTTGGGTTAGTAAAATAACGAAATTATAGTTCTTAAGGCGAGACACTACAGGTGAATAGGGAATTTTTTTTAATTACAAGATATCACTGTGAAACTTCTCCAGTTTATTACTGGCATAAACATAAGGAAAAAATGTATTACACGTTTTGTGTAAATTAATGTTTTAATATGCAAATGAGGCCTTATATACTTAAATATACGCTCAATTGCATACTTTTCCAAAAACAAAATCTTGAAATTGGAAAGGACCATGTTTAAAATTCTTGGTTCTATTTGTTGACATGTTAGATGAGAGGGCTTTTACAGAGGGGATTCTGGATATCTTATTTTGTGCTTTAGTAAATTAGAGAATACTGACAATAGCCTTAAAAAATCAATTTTCGCCATGTTTTTTGGAGTCAAAGGACCTATAACTCAGGATAGGAATGATATATCAACAAATCCCTCTGTAAAAGCCTTCAGAATATAGTTCAGTATAAGACTGCAAAAGTTGGTGCTTGTAGTTGCTACTGAAGTGGATATATCTGACTCTGAGTGTGAGAAAAAACTCATTTTGAGAAAACGGCCTTTAAAGTTTTATACTGTATAACTGCATACATTTCTATAAAACCCCCAACCTACAAACAAAATATATATTCAGTTAATTAATATCAGTAGTGTATAATATTTAAAACACGTGGAAATTGATAAATTAATAAATTATTAATAGCAATAGCTATTAGAGAACTACCTTAAGAGAACTACCTTAACAAACGCCAGTCACAAAAACTGCAGATGAACTGTCCCTGTTTGTTGTATTGGTCCATCTCTAACTATTTGAATCTAATTCTGACGGGGTTTCGTCGTCTAATCTGTTGTTGTTTACTTTCTTTTTACTAGCTCTTGCTACTTGCTCTTTTCTGTGAGCGTTTATGAGCCGATTTCAGCGTTTTCTGCACTTTCTCTCAGGTGGAGAATACACAAGCAATCGGCAGCGCGTAAGAAATTCACATGACCAATCAGATGTGGTGTTTGGCTGCAAACTTTCGCGGTTGGTTAGTTCTACAAAGGAAATGTCCATATTTGGATTAGCCAGCGGTGTGTGTGAGACTGAGAGCTTTATAATGATACCAAGCATGACATGTTTCTGTGAATGGAGACGGCACGAGAGATCGCGCTAGAATAACGTTTGATGATTTCGGGTAGAAATCTAAAGGCGCACGGTGACAAAATATAATGAAATAACCACCTTAATGTGTAATGTTGACATTTTTTTTTATTTTGACATGAAAGCTTACATGTTAAGGGAGCAAACTGGCCCAAAATCTCAAAATTGACCACTGCATGAAAAAACGATGTTTTCACCTGCCGTGTCTCGCCTTAATAATATATATGTCAAGAGATATAGTAAAATATATCCTTCAGGGCTCGACATTAACGCTTGTCCAGGACAAGTGGATTTTTTGAAGGGGCAAGTGAAAAATAATTTTACTTGCCCGACAGACAAGTATCCTGGTTAAAACGTCAAAACAAAAACTAACTAGGGAATCACCAAAGTGCAATAATGATTCTGCATCAGTGTTCGTGGAGATCGATAGTGGATAATATTATAAAACGAACTGACGTTAACAAAGTTGAGCTGTTGAGGCGCAGCCTCTCGAGGAGAAAATCAAAAACAAAAGAGCGCCGCTCACACACAGAAACTCAGTTAACACACACGGTTCAAATTGTGCAGTTTTTATATTTATAACATATGATACAGTAAAGTAACATCACACGAGCAAGAGTGCTGTTTTCCTGAATACCATCACGACTGAAAATGACTGATTTCATACGCCAGTTCCATAAACAATTTAACATTAAGTCACTTACATTTTAGAAGCAATATGGACTGTTTTTGTTCTATTTCAACAGCGAAAATAGTTCCAAACAAATATCACAGCAGAACCGTAACCCATCTCACAGCATCAGTGTGTGTTAGTGAATGATTCAGCGTTTGAATGAATCGGTTGAATCAACGATTCAATGGCCGATTCGTAAACGACCGCCTAATTCTTGAATGATTCAGCCGTTTCACTGAATCGACTCAATGAATCGCTCATTCAGACGGTCACAGCGCCACCTACTGGTGCTTTAGTTTCATCTTTCCAACATTTCTTATTTGTATATTCAAAAATATTTTATGCAATAATAACATTATTTAATGCAGTTGTAATTTTTCAGTGTAAATGATTTAATTTGAACAGCCTATAGTGTCTTATTCTAATTTAATTTATAGATCAAATTTAATATAAAAGGAAAGCTGAAGCATATCCTATATTTAATAAGATTATGGAAAAATGCCCTTTATAAAAAGGTACAAATATGCATATTTAAATATGTCAAAGCTGATTAAACACTGGAGAGAATATTGCTTCAGTATAGATTATATTTACAAAAAAAAAATCCGGACAAGCAAATGTTTTACTCGGACAAGTGAATACCCTAACAAAGTTGAGCTGTTGAGGCAAAAGAACAAAAGAGCGCCGCTCACACACAGAAACTCAGTTAACACACACGGTTCAAATTGTGCAGTTTTTATATTTATAACATATGATACAGTAAAGTAACATCACACGAGCAAGAGTGCTGTTTTCCTGAATACATCACGACTGAAAATGACACTGATTTCATACGCCAGTTCCATAAACAATTTAACATTAAGTCACTTACATTTTAGAAGCAATATGGACTGTTTTTGTTCTATTTCAACAGCGAAAATAGTTCCAAACAAATATCACAGCAGAACCGTAACCCATCTCACAGCATCAGTGTGTGTTAGTGAATGATTCAGCGTTTGACTGAATCGGTTGAATCAAAGATTCAATGGCCTATTCGTAAACGACCGCCTAATTCTTGAATGATTCAGTGTTTGACTGAATCGACTCAATGAATCGCTCATTCAGACGGTCACAGCGCCACCTACTGGTGGTTTAGTTTCATCTTTCCAACATTTCTTATTTGTATATTCAAAAATATTTAAAATAATCTCATAACATTATTTAATGCAGTTTTAATTTTTCAGTGTAAATGATTTAATTTGATTGGTAACAGCCTATAGTGTATTATTCTAATTTAATTTATAGATCAAATTTAATATAAAAGGAAAGCTGAAGCATATCCTATATTTAATAAGATTAGTGTGTGTGTGTGTGTGTGTGTGTGTGTGTGTGTGTGTGTGTGTGTGTGTGTGTGTGTGTGTGTGTGTGTGTGTGTGTGTGTGTGTGTGTGTGTGTGTGTGTGTGTGTGTGTGTGTGTGTGTGTGAACATGATGGTTATTTTAGTTCTAGACTAAATGTGAGCATATATTTATCTCACTTGCACAGTAAAGATTCTGTACTCCACAAAATTAATAAAATCAGACAAATGCAAAATCAGAGTACTAACAAACCTCCAATAATAAAACAAATATTTATATGCATTTAAATGTACCTTTATTGACCAATGTCTTGCTGCGAACCTACGATGATTCAGTATTATATAACAATGTTTCTATTTACTTTACTTCCTGAGCTTTTTTGGACATTTTCAGTTAATAAAAGCAAGTTTTTCACTGAAAAAGGGTTGTTAGATGTAGACAAAACGTCCAAGTGGAACTTTCTGAAGAAAAAAATCCAAACTTCAGGAGGTTCTGTTTGAAAAAAAATCTTTCTCAGAGAAAATAAATGTAAAATTGGGACTTCAAATGAACTCTTAAGGGTTAAAGTCGCATGTAATGTTATTAAACCTTTCTAAAATGGCACAAAAACACATAATCACTAGCTGAGAAATAAAAGAGTCACTCGTGGAGGATCCTCCTAATAAACACGGAAATTACACGCCATGTCTGGTTAGGACACTGTAATGTTCTAGAACGGGCTTCATGTTGTCCATGTATGTTTTACCTGTTGACGTTTGGGTGAATGTGAGCCCAGTGTGTGTGTGTGTGTGTGTGTGTGTGTGTGTGTGTGTGTGTGTGTGTGTGTGTGTGTGTGTGTGTGTGTGTGTGTGTGTGTGTGTGTGTGTGTGTGTGTGTGTGTGTGTGTGTGTGTGTGTGTGTGTGTGTGTGTGTGTGTGTGTGTGTGTTTCACGGGCTTGTGTCTCTGATGCTTGTTCTGCTTGACATCACGTGTCTTCTGTTTTTACGGCTGCTTCACTTGCACAGGGGACTGTTTGGGTAAGAGACACCGGCTCAACACACATTCTCTCTCTCTCTCTCTCTCTCTCTCTCTCTCTCTCTCTCTCTCTCTCTCTCTCTCTCTCTCTCTCTCTCTCTCTCTCTCTCTCTCTCTCGTCATAATGTTTTGAGTACATTCCAGAAGAGATGGTCTGCGTGAACATCGTGTTTCATGTCATCCTCACATTTCACTGGCCCTTGTTCTCTTCCCTGCGTGCTCATAAAGAGTTGCATCATATCCTGACCAGGCACATGGTTTCCAACAGCCAATCAGAGCGCCTTGTTTAATATAGTTATGGATCCTGCTGTTGAGGGAAGCGGATTGGTTGCTTCTCCATCTTCTGCACAGTCTGTCATGTCATGTCGATCTTTTCTATTCCTGTTTCTGTGAAAGCACAAGCGCTGTGTGTCACGCGTGACCTGGACAAACACATCATGTGTGATACAAACATACAAAAATAACTAAAAGGCTTATTTTTGTATGAATGTGTGTATGCGCATAAGACAAAAATCCTGCTTTGGTAAATCATAATTATGACTAAACACTAAAATTGTGAGATAAAGTCAAAATTATAATAATAAAGTCATTATTACATGAAACATTTAAATCTTACTTTTTATAATCTCAATTTCTACATCATTTTTGTTTAGTGCTTAGACAGTATCTCTTTAATTACGACTTGGTATGTCATAATTTCATAATTAAATCTCAATATGACTTTTTATCTCAATGTATTTAGACTTGATATACATTTCTACATACTTTTCTCATAGTATCTCATAATTATGACTTGGTATTACTTTTTATCTCATATTTTTGATTCAATTTCAACTTTATTTCATAACTATAACTTATAAGTTTGAATGTCACAATTTTATCTCATAATTTGTCTCATAATAATAACAGTTTTTAATAATTTCTACTTTTATCTCAGGACTGTTTAGCATAATTTCATTTTGTCAATTGTATGTCGACTATCTCATAATTATGACTTAGAATATCGAAATTTTATCATAATTTTGACTTTATCTCATAATGACAGTATTTCATAATTTCTACTTTTATCTCTTGACTTTCTCAATTTCAACTTTATTTAAATTTATTTAGACTTATTATAAATTTCTACATAATTTTTGTGTAGTGCTTAGACAGTATCTCATAATTACGACTTGGTATGTCATAATTTCATATTTTTATCTCTGTATTACTTTTTATCTCATAATTTTGACTCAATTTCGACGTTATTTTATAACTATGACTTATCTAACTTGCAATGTCACAATTTTTTCTCAAGACTTTATCTCATAATTTCTACTTTTATCTCATATGAAAAATGTACTTTATCATAATTTGCTTTATCACCACTCATCATATTTCAAGGGTTATCATTTTTCAAGTTTATCTCATGACTTTTTATCTCAATTTCAACTTTTTAAATTTGAACATAATTTGAACATAATCTCATAATTACGACTTGGTGTCATAATTTCATAATTTTATCTCAATATGACTTTTTATCTCATAATTTTGACTCAATTTTGTAACTACGACTTAGTATGTCATAATTATGACTATGAATGTCACAATTTTATCTCAAGACTTTATCCCATAATAATTTCTATTTTTATCTCATGACTTTCTACATTTCAACTTTATTTTAATGTATTTAGACTTTATATACATTTCTACATAAACTTTACTTAGTGCTTAGACAGTATCTCATAATTACGACTTGGTATGTCATAATTTCATAATTAAATCTCAGTATGACTTTTTATCTAATAATTTTGACTTTGTCTCATGACATTTGGTCTCATAATAATAACAGTTTTTAATAATTTCTACTTTTATCTCAGGGCTGTTTATCATAATTTCAGTTTAAGTCAATTATATGTTGACTAGCTCATAATTTTGAATATCGAAATTTTGACTTTTTATCTCATACTAGTGACATAGTATCTCATAATGTCAACTTATCTCATGACTTGTATCATAATTTCAGTTTATGTCATATTTATGGTGCCTATATTTGTGGAGCCCACTGTATGACGACTTTACCTCATAATGATGATTTACCAAAGCATGTTTTCTCCTGTGTGGCGGTAATGGTCTTCCATACCTGAGTATGTGGGATGTGTTGATGTGCGCTTGTGTTTGGTGGAGTGATGGATGGAGAGCATGTAAATCAGGCCGTCTGTGTAAAGGTCAGCGTCTGACTGGCAGAGGTCACCCCTGAGACTCTTCTGCTGTGTGTGCTCATGGATTGTGTGTGTGTGTGTGTGTTTAGAGCGCTTTCACACTGCAGTTCACACTCCACAGCGTTTCTCATGAGCAGGGGCGCAACTACCCAGTGCCAAAGGGGTATGCAGCAACAATTTTGGCACCCCACATTGATAAAGAAACGAAAAGAAAGAAAATGAAAACGATTCCAAGTAGGAACCGGTTCTCGATGCCCAATACTAGTAACAATGTTGCTACCAAACATTCTAGAGCGCTCTTTAGTCCACTTGCCCATTTATCTAGTATTGATGGTCATTGCAAAAACTGTCATACAGATCGGCTGAGAATGGGAACTGATGATGGTGAATTTAAATTTTACTGTAACTTTACTGTAAAGAGATTCGCGCGATTGAGGCGAAGGACGCGAATTGAGCGTTTTGAACGCGCGAATCGCTCAAGTTAAAAAATCTGAACTTTGGCGGATATTTCGCGCCGCGTTAACCAATCAGGAGCTTGCTCTAGTAGTGACAACAATGAGGAGAAAATCTGTATATTAAAGGTCCCGTTTTTCGTGTTTTTTTGAAGCTTTGATTGTGTTTACAGTGTGCAATATAACATGTGTTCATGTTTCATGTGTAAAAAAACTGTATTTTTCACACAATTTACTGATCTGTATACTGCTGTCTTCACTGTCCTCAAAACGGCCTGAGAATTTCCTCGTTCTATGAAGTCCCTCCTTCAGAAATACGTATCGAGTTCTGATTGGCCCAGCGGTTCCCGTGTTGTGATTCGACAGCAGCTTAGCGCACGTTACCCGGAAAGGTCACGCCTCTTACCATAACGGGGAGATGAACGCGCTCAAACTACAGCCCCTGAAGGCCAAACAAAGGTGATTTGACTCCGGGATGAAAATAACAGCGTCTGGACGACATGGCGACAAACGCAACCGAACCGAACGGAACGCAACGCTTCCTCTTCTCCACGCGGGAGCAACAAGACCACGCCCCCTTTTTCGTGTGTTCTTGTGGGCGGAGGTTAGTCGAAAAACTGCTCTACTGACGTCATTAAAGCAGGAAGTACCAGGATGTAGTCCAAACCAGCCGTTCTCTGTAGGCTTTGAAAGGGAACTTCTGTTAAATAAAATATCTCGCTTGGCATTGAACTTTGAGCTTTATAATTTTACAGGTATTATTTATGCTCTAACAGCAACAGTACACACTAACTAAAGTTTGAAAAATGGGATCACGAAGAACAGGACCTTTAATATCTGGTTCAGACAATATGATTATCACTGTGATAACATTAAATGACATGAAACACAACCCAGTCTCTTTTTGTTAAATGCATTTTTATGTATGATCAATAATACAAAAGTATAAGTAATGTATAACAAGCTATACATGAAATAAAGCAAACAATGCAGTCAAACATTCAAAGTCAGTGCTAGTAGGCTAACGTTACAACTGCAACGTACAGTTATAGCCTAAAAATATAAAGTAATGAAACGTATCTTTGCCCTCAGACTAAACGATTTGCCAGGGAACAAATTATAGATCCATGAGAGCAAAGATCGGCCGTAACAAGACGAATTATAGCTCGAGACGCCACAGAGACATCAGAGCCAGCGGCAGAAGGACTGGCCGAGGAAAGGCTGATCTCACCGGGTTAATGAGCGCCGCTGATCCACTGGAGCTCACAACTCTGAAAACGCTTTAAACAACTACATTATCGACTGAAAAAGTCTTAGAACTACGTTTTGTCACACATTAACAGTAGATTTTAACCAAAAAAAAGACATGTAAACACAGCCCATGTCAGCCATTTCTCAACGAGACGAGCTGCTGGCAGAAGCTCCGCCCATGAGGCGAATTCGCGTCTGTTGTGCAGTGAATGTCACACGCGATTCGCACGAGTAAACTCAAAATGTACAAGCGTCCACCTTCGCGCGATTAGCGCAAATTATTCGCGCAAATCGCGTCCGGTGTGAACGCCACATTAGACGCGTGATTTACCATTTAAGCGCGTGCTCTTAACGTGCGCTCTGAGGTCACGGAAAAATAGCAAATCACGCGTCGAGGACGTGTGCTTTGATATAAAAACCCGCATCGTAAACGCTCGTTTTCCTTGACCTCAAAGTGCACGTTAAGAACGCACATTTTTGTGGTAAATCAGACGCCCGCCCAAGCGTATATGAACCCTTTGGCTTGCCAGCGGCGCCAGGCGCGCCCACTCGCGATATTCCATTATTATCCTAATTCTATTATGGAATCTTATGAGGGCGCCTCCTCTAGCCTGTTGGTCCTCTAAAATGTTATATAATATTGAGGAAACAGCAGCTACATATAGAAAATTCAAACATGCCATCGCTTTGGCGCCCCAATGCGCCGCATAATAGCGCATAACCACTTTTTGCGCCACTGCTCATGAGCATCTTCACATCCATTCGGTCCAGTTCAATCTAATCAAGTGTGAAAACGGCCTAAATGTCCATCTGGATGTGTGTTCATGTGTGTGTGTTCATGTGTGTGTGCTGGCTGTAATCCGTCTCTCTCTCTCTGTGTCCGCAGTGATAGTGGCTTGTCCCAGTCTCAGGATGACAGTATTGTGGGCACTAAGCAGTGCCGGCACAGCTTGGCCATCATGCCCATCCCGGGCAGCCTATCGTCCAGCAGCCCTGACCTTCTCCAGCCGGCCGCCAGCGCTCTGGACTTCAGCAACCCCTCAGGTAACACACACACACACACGATACAGGGCTTGTTCTGGGTGGATCTGAAGCCGTTTTCTCCTTATTTCACGCTCTGGAAACGTTACACATTAAAAATGGATCATAATTATTGCATAAATATTAATTATTATTATAAAATTATCTCAAAACATAAAAAAAATAAAGAAAAAATATTATTGAACAAAAATAAATGTAATTGATCTTACTGAAAAAAATATAATAATTGTTTTCAGGGGTCGGGTCACTTTTGACCCAAAGGTCCTGAGTGTGACTGGAAAACGAAGAACCTCAGAGGGTTAATAAAAATAAAATTATATATACATTTTCTATTATATTCAATGGGAAAAAATGTATCATAATTATTGCATAAATATCAATTATTATTATAAAATTCTCTCAAAACACAAAAAAAAGAAAGAAAAAATATTATTGAACAAAAATAAATTTAATTGATTTTACTGAAAAAAAATAATGATGTGTTTTCAGGGGTCGGGTCACTTTTGACCCAAAGGTCCTGAGTGTGACTGGAAAACGAAGAACCTCTTCGAGTTAATGAAAATAAAAATAAAAATAAAATTATATATACATTTTCTATTATATTCAATGGGAAAAAATGTATCATAATTATTGCATAAATATGAATTATCATCATAAAATTCTCTCAAAACACAAAAAAAAGAAAGAAAAAATATTATTGAACAAAAATACATTTAATTGATTTTACTGAAAAAAAAAAGTGTTTTCAGGGGTCGGGTCACTTTTGACCCGAAGGTCCTGAGTATGACTGGAAAACGAAGAACCTCTTCGGGTTAATGAAATCACAGCCGTATGAAGATTAATAATCACTTTGGGCAGTGTCCCATTTATATTTTTACATTACCAAAATATAAGAGCCTTAAAATGATCATCAAGACGCCATTTTAAGACTTTTTATGATCTTACAGTGAAGAAACTGATCCGCAGGGATTGTTTATTCTCACACACGTGCTCCAAAACACACTGTACAGTTCACACACGTCTATATTTAGTGGCAAATGTCACTTTCACACACTGCAGATATAGATTCCAGTAAACGTGTGCAACTTCTGCTCTGGACTGAGTCAGATGAAGCGGCCGGTTTCAGATCCACTGCTCATGAGTGTGGAAGTGAAGATGCAGGGCGGTCATAATCTTTAGACTAGTGGTGATGTCTGTCATGTGTCATCTTTCTCTCTCTCTCTGTGTGTGTGTGTGTGTGTGTGTGTGTTTCTCGGCTGCACCAGTGGCTGGTTTCTACTGTAAGTACACACACTCTGTTTCTGTGGTGAACTTGACTGCATGTGTTTATGGGTTTTATTAAATTTGAACATAATCTCATAATTACGACTTGGTGTCATAATTTCATAAGTTTATCTCAATATGACTTTTTATCTCATAATTTTGACTCAATTTTGTAACTACGACTTGGCATTATCATAATTATGACTTTAAATGTCACAATTTTATCTCAAGACTTTATCTCATAATAATTTCTTCTTTTATCTCATGACTTTCTACATTTCAACTTTATTTTAATTTATTTAGATGCTATGCAACTGTGCCCTAACTCCACATCCAGGGGGAACCCGTGTCTCCCCTCCTGGGCCTGTGGGTACTCGTCCGATCTGATCGGAAAGGCCTACCAGGCTTGTGGAGAGGCAGGCTCCGCCTTACACGCTATGGCGTTGTTGCAGGTTCATCAGGCCCAGGCACTGAAGAACCTGCACGAGGGTGGTCACAATCCCGCAGTTCTCCAAGAACTGAGAACCGCAACGGACCTCGCGCTTCGTGCGACGTGGGTCGTGCGATGTCCACTATGGTGGTCCAGGAACGCCATCTCTGGCTGTGTCTGGCAGACATGAGGGAGACTGACAAGATCAGGTTCCTTAACTCCCCCGTCTCCCAGACCGGCCTCTTCGGCGACGCGGTCCAGAACTTCGCCCAGCAGTTCTCAGGGCAGTTTCCTCCATCTCTGGGTCCTCAGGGGGCTCGGAGAGTTGTGGCAGGTCAAACGCCGGACCACACTCATCCTCCCCCTTCGCCAGCGGGCAGCAGTGGACGACCTCCTCACGTTCCTCCTGCCCACCTGTGGAATCAGGTAAGTGTTGCACAGCACACTCTCACCTCGCTGCGGGCCGCCTCCACGAGACAGCCGCCCCAGCGCGGTACCTGCATTCCACCTCGCTGCCCCACCGTGGGTACGCCGGTGGTCCCTATGGTCCCGCTTGCAGGGTCTCTGCGAGCCTGGCTAGAGCTCCCCAGTCCATCTCGCTGGCTCATTCGGACCATCAGGCTCGGCTATGCGATTCAGTTCGCCCGGCGCCCCCCCAGGTTCAAGGGCGTCCGCTTCACCTCGGTGAATGCTGCAGATGCCCATGCCCTGCGTGCGGAGATCGCTGTCCTACTGGCGAAGGACGCGATAGAGCCGGTCCCTCCAGCCGATATGAAGACCGGCTTCTACAGCCCGTACTTCATTGTACCCAAGAAAACCGGTGGGTTACGGCCAATCTTGGACCTGCGAGTCCTGAATCGGAGCCTCCACAAGCTACTGTTCAAGATGCTCACACAGAAACGCATTTTCGAATGCATCCGTCCCCAAGATTGGTTTGCAGCGATCGACCTGAAGTACTTTCATGTCTCGATTCTTCCTCGACACAGGCCGTTTCTGCGCTTTGCGTTCGAGGGTCGAGCATATCAGTACAGAGTCCTGCCCTTCGGGCTGTCCCTGTCCCCCCGTGTCTTCACGAAAGTCACGGAGGGGGCCCTTGTGCCCATGAGAGAACAGGGCGTTCGCATCCTCAACTATCTCGACGACTGGCTCATTCTAGCACAGTCCAAGGATCAGTTGTGCGAACACAGGGACCTGGTGCTCAGACACCTCAGCCAGTTGGGTCTTCGGGTCAACTGGGGAAAAAGCAAACTCGCCCCCGTGCAGAGGATCTCTTTTCTCGGTATGGAGTTGGATTCGGTCGAACAGACAGCGCGCCTCACGGAGGAGCGTGTCCAGTCGATGCTGAGCTGCCTGAACACGTTTCAAGGCAGGATGGCGGTTCCACTGAAACGGTTTCAGAGGCTCCTGGGGCATATGGCGGCCGCTGCGGCAGTAACACCGCTCGGCCTGCTTCATATGAGACCGCTTCAGCATTGGCTACATGGCCGAGTCCCGATGGCACTCACCGGGTGAGCATCACACCGGCCTGCCGCCAGTCCTTCAGTCCATGGTCAGACCCTTCGTTCCTTCGGGCCGGAGTGCCCCCGGAACAGGTGTCCAGGCACGCTGTGGTTTTCACGGATGCCTCTGCCATGGGCTGGGGAGCCACGTACAACGGGCATGCAGTGTCAGGGGTTTGGACGGGCCCGCACCTGCATTGGCATATCAATTGCCTCGAGTTGCTATCTTGCTCTGAGCCGCCTCAAAGCGCGGTTACGGGGCAAAGATGTACTGGTCCACGCGGACAACACTGCGACCGTTGTGTATATCAACCGACAAGGTGGTCTGCGCTCCCGTCGCATGTCGCAACTCGCCCGCCATCGCTTCGGGCCATTCATGTCCCTGGTGTGCACAACCGTGTGGCCGACGAGCTTTCACGAGCTGCGCTCCCAGGCGAGTGGCGACTCCACCCCCAGGTGGTTCAGCTGATTTGGAGACAGTTCGGGGTGGCACAGGTCGACCTGTTTGCCTCCCCAGAAACGTCCCACTGCCAGTGGTTCTATTCGCTGACTGAGGGTACACTCGGCACGGATGCCCTGGCGCACAGCTGGCCCCAGGGGCTGCGCAAATATGCGTTTTCCCCAGTGAGCCTACTTGCACAGACTCTGTGCAAGGTCAGGGAGGACGAGGAGCAGGTCCTGCTGGTGGCGCCGTACTGGCCCCAACCGGACCTGGTTTCCAGAACTTATGCTCCTTGCGACAGCCCCTCCTTGGCCGATTCCTCTGAGGAAGGACCTTCTGACTCAGAGACGGGGCACCCTTTGGCACCCGCGTCCAGACCTGTGGAAGCTTCATGTCTGGCCCCTGGACGGGGCCAGGGGTAGTTAAGACCAAGAGGTAGTTAACACCATCACTTCGGCACGCGCGCCGTCTACAAGACAGGCTTACGCCTTGAAGTGGAACCTGTTCGTCGAGTGGTGTTCTTCTCGCCGAGAAGACCCCCGAAGATGTTCGATCGCGTCTGTGCTTTCCTTCCTGCAACAGGGGTTGGAGCGTAGGCTGTCGCCCTCCACCCTCAAGGTTTATGTTGCTGCAATATCCACCTATCACGACCATGTAGAAGGTAAGACGGTTGGGAAGCACGACCTGGTCGTCAGGTTCCTTAGGGGGGCGAGAAGGTTAAATCCTCCTCGCCCTCCCCTCCATACCCTCTTGGGATCTTGCTCTGGTGCTCGGAGCACTTCAGAATGCCCCATTTGAGCCTTTGCAGTCGGCAGAGCTAAAGATTCTGTCTATGAAGACTTTGCTGTTGGCTGCATTGGCCTCCATCAAGAGGGTAGGGGACCTGCAGGCATTTTCGGTCGACGAATCGTGCCTAGAGTTCGGGCCGGGTTATACCCACGTGGTGTTGAGACCCCGGCCTGGCTATGTGCCCAAGGTTCCTACCACTCCCTTCAGGGACCAGGTGGTGAACCTGCAAGCGCTGCCCCCGGAGGAGGCAGACCCAGCCCTAGCTTTGCTCTGTCCCGTCCGCGCTCTGCGGGTTTACGTGGATAGAACTCAAAGCTTCAGAACCTCAGATCAGCTCTTTGTCTGTCACGGAGGCCAGCAGAAGGGAAAGGCTGTCTCCAAGCAGAGGATGGCCCACTGGATAGTGGATGCCATCACCTTGGCTTACCAAGCACAAGGTGTGCCCTGTCCGCTCAGGGTGCGAGCACACTCTACTAGAAGTGTTGCATCCTCCTGGGCGCTGGCACGTGACGCCTCGCTGTCAGACATCTGTAGAGCTGTGGGCTGGGCGACACCCAACACGTTCGCTAGATTCTATAGCCTACGTGTAGAGCCGGTCTCCTCCTGTGTAACGGCAGTGATGGACTTCCTGGTGTGAGCCCCGTCTCATCAGGTAAGAGAGCTCAGGTGGCTCACACAGGGCACTGGAAGGGGGCAGAGGCCATGGCGCTTTGGTAGGGATTCCTATTCGTCAGTACTCCGATGTGGCGTCGAGAGTGACCGACTGAATGGGAACGTCTCGGTTACGTCTACCTACCCGGCTCCTCAGCAAAAGGCTGATTTGATGCAATCACCTGTGTCTCATTTATACCCGCACGGCGTGGCATGAGCACCTGGTGCAATCATTGCATGCCAATGTGCATTGGCTCATTTAGTTACACTCGAAGTAGAATGGCTCTCGCGAGCGAGATTCCTATTCGTCAGTACTCCGACGTGGCGAGACGTTTATGTCAATTATATATCGACTATCTCATTGACTTTTTATCTCATACTAGTGACATAGTATGTCATAATTTCGACTTATCTCATGACTAATTTCAGTTTATGTCATATTTATGGATGCTATATTTGTGGAGCCCACTGTATGACTACTTTATCTCATAATAAAGTGTTTGTGGCATGACTGTGGTTCATCTTCAACACGTGTGTTTATCTCCTTCTCTCTCCTCTCTCTCTCTCTCCTCTCTCTCTCTCTCTCCTCTCTCAGATATCCCGGATCAGGTGATCCGCGTGTTCAAGGCGGATCAGCAGAGCTGCTTCCTCATCATCAGTAAGGACTCCACCGCCAGAGATGTGGTGTGTCAGGTGGTCAGTGAGTTCGGCCTGATCGCGGCGTCTGAGGCCTATTCTCTGTGTGAGGTGTCCGTCAGCCCTGAGGGCGTCATCAAGCAGCGCCGGCTGCCGGACCAGCTCTCCAAACTGGCGGACCGCATCCAGCTCAACGGCAGGTGAGCAGAACCAGCTCTAGAAGGGGCGGGGCTAACTCTGCCTGCTTTACT
>NC_137107.1:3502493-3504993 GCF_949357685.1 Gobio gobio
TTCTTTCTGGGGGTGTTGTAGTTCTTTCTGGGGGTGTTGTAGTTCTTTCTGGGGGTGTTGTAGTTCTTTTCTGGGGGTGTTGTAGTTCTTTCTGGGGGTGTTGTAGTTCTTTCTGGGGGTGTTGTAGTTCTTTCTGGGGGTGTTGTAGCTCTTTCTGGGGGTGTTGTAGTTCTTTCTGGGGGTGTTGTAGTTCTTTTCTGGGGGTGTTGTAGTGCTTTCTGGGGGTGTTGTAGTTCTTTCTGGGGGTGTTGTAGTTCTTTCTGGGGGTGTTGTAGTTCTTTCTGGGGGTGTTGTAGTTCTTTTCTGGGGGTGTTGTAGTTCTTTCTGGGGGTGTTGTAGTTCTTTCTGGGGGTGTTGTAGCTCTTTCTGGGGGTGTTGTAGTTCTTTCTGGGGGTGTTGTAGTTCTTTCTGGGGGTGTTGTAGTTCTTTCTGGGGGTGTTGTAGTTCTTTTCTGGGGGTGTTGTAGTTCTTTCTGGGGGTGTTGTAGTTCTTTCTGGGGGTGTTGTAGTTCTTTCTGGGGGTGTTGTAGTTCTTTCTGGGGGTGTTGTAGTTCTTTCTGGGGGAGTTGTAGTTCTTTCTGGGGGTGTTGTAGTTCTTTCTGGGGGTGTTGTAGTTCTTTTCTGGGGGTGTTGTAGTTCTTTCTGGGGGTGTTGTAGTTCTTTCTGGGGGTGTTGTAGTTCTTTCTGGGTGTGTTGTAGTTCTTTCTGGGGGTGTTGTAGTTCTTTCTGGGGGTGTTGTAGTTCTTTCTGGGGCTGTTGTAGTTCTTTCTGGGGGTGTTGTAGTTCTTTCTGGGGGTGTTGTAGTTCTTTCTGGGGCTGTTGTAGTTCTTTCTGGGGGTGTTGTAGCTCTTTCTGGGGCTGTTGTAGTTCTTTCTGGGGCTGTTGTAGTTCTTTCTGGGGGTGTTGTAGTTCTTTCTGGGGCTGTTGTAGTTCTTTCTGGGGGTGTTGTAGTTCTTTCTGGGGCTGTTGTAGTTCTTTCTGGGGGTGTTGTAGTTCTTTCTGGGGGTGTTGTAGCTCTTTCTGGGGCTGTTGTAGTTCTTTCTGGGGGTGTTGTAGTTCTTTCTGGGGCTGTTGTAGTTCTTTCTGGGGGTGTTGTAGTTCTTTCTGGAGGTGTTGTAGTTCTTTCTGGGGGTGTTGTAGTTCTTTCTGGAGGTGTTGTAGTTCTTTCTGGGGGTGTTGGTACACGTACTCGGTGATAAAACTACAAATCCCGTGATAAATGCAATTACCTGCCCGCAAAATACGTCTACATTTAATAACGTTGTATTTTTCTGGACAGAATGAGGCAGACATGCATTGTTTTATATTATTCTAAACAGTGATAAAGTCTGCACTCAATCAGCACTGCATACCTTATGATTATGACAATAGTGAAGGCTTGAAGAACTCAAATACACCAGATCTTGATGCAGTCGTGTTTATTGTCTTCGTTTCATCAGTCAAAGCGTTTCTATCTTCAGTTTATCCTACATCGCTAGCTTCACATTAGGGCTAATGGTGCGTTCACACCGGACGCGATTCGCGCGAGTGATTTACATGTTAAGTCAATGCAGAGACGCGAAATGGCATTCTGCGGCGCGATTCGCGCGAATGAGGCGGCGAGATTCGCGCGATTCGCGCGATTGAGGCGGCGAGAAGGACGCGACTTGAGCGTTTTGAACGCGCGATTCGCGCGAATCGCGTGAATCGCGCGAAACGCTCAAGTTGAAAAATCTGAACTTTGGCGGATATTTCGCGCCGCGTTAACCAATCAGGAGCTTGCTCTAGTAGTGACAACAATGAAGAGAAAATCTGTATATTAATATCTGGTTCAGACAATATGATTATCACTGTGATAACATTAAATGACATGAAACACAACCCAGTCTCTTTTTGTTAAATGCAAGTTTATGTATGATCAATAATACAAAAGTATCAGTAATGTATAACAAGCTATACATGAAACAAAGCAACAATGCAGTCAAACATTCAAAGTCAGTGCTAGTAGGCTAACGTTACAACTGCAACGTACAGTTATAGCCTAAAAATATAAAGTAATGAAACTTATCTTTGCCCTCAGACTAAACGATTTGCCAGGGAACAAATTATAGATCCATGAGAGCAAAGATCGGCCGTAACAAGACGAATTATAGCTCGAGACGCCACAGAGACATCAGAGCCAGCGGCAGAAGAACTGGCCGAGGAAAGGCTGATCTCACCGGGTTAATGAGCGCCGCTGATCCACTGGAGCTCACAGCTCCGACAACGGCAGATAAAATGTTCAAATAGGCACTGTTTATGTAAATAAACCACAGATTTGAGCTTTAAACAACTACATTATCGACTGAAAAAGTCTTAAAACTACGTTTTGTCACACATTAACAGTAGATATGAACAAAAAAAAAGACATGTAAACACAGCCCATGTCAGCCATTTCTCAACGAGACGAGCTGCTGGCGGAAGCCCCGCCCATGACGCGAATTCGCATCTGTTGTGCAGTGAATGTCACGCGCGATTCGCGC
>NC_137107.1:3512493-3522493 GCF_949357685.1 Gobio gobio
GTGTGTGTGTGTCCTCAGTGGTCATGTGATATGTGTGTGTGTGTCCTCAGTGGTCATGTGATGTGTGTGTGTGTCCTCAGTGGTCATGTGATGTGTGTGTGTGTGTGTGTCCTCAGTGGTCATGTGATGTGTGTGTGTGTGTCCTCAGTGGTCATGTGATGTGTGTGTGTGTCCTCAGTGGTCATGTGATGTTTGTGTGTGTGTGTGTCCTCAGTGGTCATGTGATGTGTGTGTGTGTGTCCTCAGTGGTCATGTGATGTGTGTGTGTGTGTGTGTGTGTGTGTCCTCAGTGGTCATGTGATGTGTGTGTGTCCTCAGTGGTCATGTGATGTGTGTGTGTGTGTGTGTGTGTGTGTGTGTGGTGTGTGTGTGTGTGTGTGTGTGTGTGTCCTCAGTGGTCATGTGATGTGTGTGTGTCCTCAGTGGTCATGTGATGTGTGTGTGTGTCCTCAGTGGTCATGTGATGTGTGTGTGTCCTCAGTGGTCATGTGATGTGTGTGTGTGTCCTCAGTGGCCTGAATCTGGCGTCAGTGGCCCGGTTGAGGAGCTCGTGGGAGAAGTTGCCCAGTAAGTACGAGAAGCTGTTCCGGGATCTGCAGGACATCTTCGACCCGTCGCGCAACATGGCTAAATACCGCAACACGCTAAGCAGCCAGAGCGTGCAGCCGCCCATCATCCCGCTGTTCCCCGTGGTCAAGAAGGACCTGACCTTCCTGCACGAGGGTCAGTGTCTCACACACACACACACACACACACACCTGTAGAGGTGAGTCCTCAAACTGACCTTCCTCTCCTCTCGCTCAGGTAACGACTCCAGTGTGGACGGCCTGGTGAATTTCGAAAAGCTGCGAATGATCGCCAAGGAGATCCGAAACGTGGTGCGCATGACATCAGCCAACATGGACCCCGCCCTCATGTTCAGACAGAGGTGAGGACTCACACACTCTCACACACACACACACACACACACACACGATGATCGAATAGTAGTTCTAATGTATCGCTCACTTGTCACAGTCCAGTCGCATCAGATCATGTTTTTGTCATTTACTTGATGAATCAAGTAAATGAATCAGCCGTTTGAACGAATCTAATGAGTGAATGATTCAATGACTCAGTCATAAAGAGAGTCATTTACTTCATTCCTGAATGAATCAGCTGTTTGAGTGAATCTAATGAGTGAATGAATCAATGACTCATTCATTAACAGATTCATTTACTTCATTCCTGAATGAATCAGCTGTTTGAGTGAATCTAATGAGTGAATGAATCAATGACTCATTCATTAACAGAGTCATTTACTTCATTCCTGAATGAATCAGCCGTTTGCAGAAAAAAAGGACACTCCATGTTTTTATCTAAAGGTCAGATTCCTTCAGCGAGTCTGGGAATGTCCCGTTCACACTTACAGCAGCGTCTCCAAAACTGAGTCAAGCCCTCATTACAGCCAGAGTGACTACAGGTCGACCCATCGCAGATTCACTGAGAACACACTCATCCACACACACTGAATGAACACAAACACAGGAAAATAGTGCTGGATTTGATTAGTTAACCGTGAACATGTGCTGTTGTGTGATGTCATGTGTGTTGTGTGATGTCATGTGTGTTGTGTTGTGTGATGTCATGTGTGTTGTGTGATGTGTTGTGTGATGTCATGTGTGTTGTGTGATGTGTTGTGTGATGTCATGTGTGTTGTGTTGTGTGATGTGTTGTGTGATGTCATGTGTGTTGTGTTGTGTGATGTCATGTGTGTTGTGTGATGTGTTGTGTGATGTGTTGTGTGATGTGTTGTGTGATGTCATGTGTGTTGTGTGATGTGTTGTGTGATGTGTTGTGTGATGTCATGTGTGTTGTGTGATGTCATGTGTGTTGTGTGATGTGTTGTGTGATGTCATGTGTGTTGTGTGATGTGTTGTGTGATGTCATGTGTGTTGTGTGATGTCATGTGTGTTGTGTGATGTCATGTGTGTTGTGTGATGTCATGTGTGTTGTGTGATGTGTTTTGTGATGTCATGTGTGTTGTGTGATGTCATGTGTGTTGTGTGATGTCATGTGTGTTGTGTGATGTGTTGTGTGATGTCATGTGTGTTGTGTGATGTCATGTGTGTTGTGTGATGTCATGTGTGTTGTGTGATGTCATGTGTGTTGTGTGTTGTCATGTGTGTTGTGTGATGTGTTGTGTGATGTCATGTGTGTTGTGTGATGTCGTGTGTTGTGTGATGTGTTGTGTGATGTCATGTGTGTTGTGTGATGTGTTGTGTGATGTGTGATGTGTTGTGTGATGTCATGTGTGTTGTGTGTTGTCATGTGTGTTGTGTGATGTCATGTGTGTTGTGTGATGTCATGTGTGTTGTGTGATGTGTTGTGTGATGTCATGTGTGTTGTGTGTTGTCATGTGTGTTGTGTGATGTCATGTGTGTTGTGTGATGTCGTGTGTTGTGTGATGTGTTGTGTGATGTCATGTGTGTTGTGTGATGTCGTGTGTTGTGTGATGTGTTGTGTGATGTCATGTGTGTTGTGTGATGTCATGTGTGTTGTGTGATGTCATGTGTGTTGTGTGATGTCATGTGTGTTGTGTGATGTGTTGTGTGATGTCATGTGTGTTGTGTGTTGTCATGTGTGTTGTGTGATGTGTTGTGTGATGTCATGTGTGTTGTGTGTTGTCATGTGTGTTGTGTTGTGTGATGTGTTGTGTGATGTCATGTGTGTTGTGTGATGTCGTGTGTTGTGTGATGTCATGTGTGTTGTGTGATGTGTTGTGTGATGTGTGATGTGTTGTGTGATGTCATGTGTGTTGTGTGTTGTCATGTGTGTTGTGTGATGTGTTGTGTGATGTCATGTGTGTTGTGTGTTGTCATGTGTGTTGTGTGATGTGTTGTGTGTTGTCATGTGTGTTGTGTGATGTGTTGTGTGTTGTCATGTGTGTTGTGTGATGTGTTGTGTGATGTCATGTGTGTTGTGTGATGTGTTGTGTGATGTGTGATGTGTTGTGTGATGTCATGTGTGTTGTGTGTTGTCATGTGTGTTGTGTGATGTGTTGTGTGATGTCATGTGTGTTGTGTGATGTCGTGTGTTGTGTGATGTGTTGTGTGTTGTCATGTGTGTTGTGTGATGTGTTGTGTGTTGTCATGTGTGTTGTGTGATGTGTTGTGTGTTGTCATGTGTGTTGTGTGATGTCATGTGTGATGTCATGTGTGTTGTGTGATGTCATGTGTGTTGTGTGATGTCATGTGTGTTGTGTGATGTCATGTGTGTTGTGTGATGTCATGTGTGTTGTGTGATGTGTTGTGTGATGTCATGTGTGTTGTGTGATGTCATGTGTGTTGTGTGATGTCATGTGTGTTGTGTGATGTGTTGTGTGATGTCATGTGTGTTGTGTGATGTCATGTGTGTTGTGTGATGTGTTGTGTGATGTCATGTGTGTTGTGTGTTGTCATGTGTGTTGTGTGATGTGTTGTGTGATGTCATGTGTGTTGTGTGATGTCGTGTGTTGTGTGATGTGTTGTGTGATGTCATGTGTGTTGTGTGATGTGTTGTGTGATGTGTGATGTGTTGTGTGATGTCATGTGTGTTGTGTGTTGTCATGTGTGTTGTGTGATGTGTTGTGTGATGTCATGTGTGTTGTGTGTTGTCATGTGTGTTGTGTGATGTGTTGTGTGTTGTCATGTGTGTTGTGTGATGTGTTGTGTGTTGTCATGTGTGTTGTGTGATGTGTTGTGTGATGTCATGTGTGTTGTGTGATGTGTTGTGTGATGTGTGATGTGTTGTGTGATGTCATGTGTGTTGTGTGTTGTCATGTGTGTTGTGTGATGTGTTGTGTGATGTCATGTGTGTTGTGTGATGTCGTGTGTTGTGTGATGTGTTGTGTGTTGTCATGTGTGTTGTGTGATGTGTTGTGTGTTGTCATGTGTGTTGTGTGATGTGTTGTGTGTTGTCATGTGTGTTGTGTGATGTCATGTGTGATGTCATGTGTGTTGTGTGATGTCATGTGTGTTGTGTGTTGTCATGTGTGTTGTGTGATGTGTTGTGTGTTGTCATGTGTGTTGTGTGATGTGTTGTGTGTTGTCATGTGTGTTGTGTGATGTGTTGTGTGATGTCATGTGTGTTGTGTGATGTGTTGTGTGATGTGTGATGTGTTGTGTGATGTGTTGTGTGTTGTCATGTGTGTTGTGTGATGTCATGTGTGATGTCATGTGTGTTGTGTGATGTCGTGTGTTGTGTGATGTGTTGTGTGTTGTCATGTGTGTTGTGTGATGTGTTGTGTGTTGTCATGTGTGTTGTGTGATGTGTTGTGTGTTGTCATGTGTGTTGTGTGATGTGTTGTGTGTTGTCATGTGTGTTGTCATGTGTGTTGTGTGATGTGTTGTGTGTTGTCATGTGTGTTGTGTGATGTGTTGTGTGTTGTCATGTGTGTTGTGTGATGTGTTGTGTGATGTCATGTGTGTTGTGTGATGTGTTGTGTGATGTGTGATGTGTTGTGTGATGTCATGTGTGTTGTCATGTGTGTTGTGTGATGTCATGTGTGATGTCATGTGTGTTGTGTGATGTCATGTGTGATGTCATGTGTGTTGTGTGTTTACTCTCACGTATGATTTGCTTATTCTTTACAACACTTGATGATTATCTCTCAAAACAACAACACGTGTGTGTGAAGATAAAGACACTCAGATCTAATGTTTGTTCATATTTAGAGCCTCTCTCTCTCCTTTCCTCCCTCCTTTCTTCCCTCCCTCCCTCCCTCCATTCCTCCCTCTCTCCTTCCTGAGGATTGTAATTGCTCGTCTATTCTTCTTCTTCTCTGAAATGAAACCCATATTTAGGGTCTAAACGCGCTGGTAAACTCATGAGACTTTGCACACACGTGTCAGAAGTGCTGAACATGTGTGTCTGATATGGGTTTCAGAATTAGCTGTGGCAAAATGGCTCAATAGCGCCACCTGCAAAATGTCATTAAGCAGCGTTTGCGCTTCACGTACGAGTGTGAGATTCGGCACACACATGTACAGCTCAACACCGACACTAAAGTCCCTGAGAGCTAAATCTGAAAACCAACAGGAAGTGACATATTTAGAATCTTCTCTGCAAAATGTTAGCAGTTTTTGTCATTTCCAGACGTTGTACTTTAACAAACTCCTCCTAGAGATTTGATCAGATCAACATCATATTTGGTCAGTCTAATCTAAAGGCAACGTTAAACTCTGAAGATCTTGAGTTTTCGCTGAAGGGCGTGTCCGTGGCGGCCTGACGAAGTTTGGTGTTTCGCCATACAATGTTTCGTCGCTGCTTGCAGCTTTAATTGTTATTATGTTTCCGTCGGCTGCATGAACACATGCCTCAGGTCACTAGCTTTAAATATGCAATATCTTTGGCTAATGAATGCTGAAAAGCGACCCGCTGGATATAAACCAATGCAAATAGATGAGAACAATCCTGACATTAAACATTTGGGTGCGTTTTTGTCACGTTCTTTTAACCTTTTGAGGTACTAATGTTAGCGTCCTCTCAGCCTTGGTGTCAAAACAAACTCCACGAGCTGTATAATGGCAGCAAACCCGTCTCAGCCGCTCCAGCTGAAGTCCTGGACATGTACCACTCCTGTAAATAACCCAACTGTGTGTGATCGCAAGTGTTGTTCAGGTGATTTCTCTCTGTCTGTCTGAGTGTCTCTCTCTCCTTCTCCTCACCTGTTCTCTGCTGTTCTCTCATGGGCTTTGCTTACAGGAAGAAGAGGTGGAAGAGTTTAGGGTAAGTGTGCTGTCCTGCATGTCCTGAATGTGTCATGACCGTTAACCTGGACACACCAACTCCTGCAACTCTTCCTTTCTTCCTCTCATCCTCTAAACCATTGACCTTCATGTCACAGATCATGCTCGTCTGTTTTAATCTTATTCATTTGCATTAATGGAGCTGAATGCGTTGCATGGCCGCGCTGCTGTAGTCATCGTTTGCTCAGACGGGCAAAGAAATGGAAGGACTTTCACAAATAGAAACATTAGACCGATGTAAAACCGCTGTTTAATACACTATATTGCCAGAAGTATTGTTACGCCCCTCCACATCACTCAGGTGTTCAACCCCTTCATGGCCACAGGTGTGTAACTCCAGCTCTAGCAGACGCTTCTACACACACTAGTGAGAGAATGGGCCGCTCTCAGGAGTGTGTGTGTGTGTGTGTGTGTGTGTGTGTGTGTTCGCTTCTACACACATTAGTGAGAGAAAGGGCCGCTCTCAGGAGTGTGTGTGTGTGTGTGTGTGTTCGCTTCTACACACATTAGAGAGAGAATGGGCCGCTCTCAGGAGTGTGTGTGTGAGTGTGTGTGTGTGTTCGCTTCTACACACATTAGTGAGAGAAAGGGCCGCTCTCAGGAGTGTGTGTGAGTGTGTGTGTGTGTGTGTGTGTTCGCCTCTACACACATTAGTGAGAGAATGGGCCGCTCTCAGGAGTGTGTGTGTGAGTGTGTGTGTGTGTGTGTGTGTGTGTTCGCTTCTACACACATTAGTGAGAGAATGGGCCGCTCTTAGGAGTGTGTGTGTGAGTGTGTGTGTGTGTTCGCTTCTACACACATTAGTGAGAGAATGGGCCGCTCTCAGGAGTGTGTGTGTGAGTGTGTGTGTGTGTGTGTGTGTTCGCTTCTACACACATTAGTGAGAGAATGGGCCGCTCTCAGGAGTGTGTGTGTGAGTGTGTGTGTGTGTGTGTTCGCTTCTACACACATTAGTGAGAGAAAGGGCCGCTCTCAGGAGTGTGTGTGAGTGTGTGTGAGTGTGTGTGAGTGTGTGTGTGTGTGTGTGTGTGTGTGTGTGTGTGTGTGTGTGTGTGTGTGTGTGTGTGTGTGTGTGTGTGTGTGTGTGTGTGTGTGTGTTCGCCTCTACACACATTAGTGAGAGAAAGGGCCGCTCTCAGGAGTGTGTGTGAGTGTGTGTGAGTGTGTGTGTGTGTGTGTGTGTGTGTGTGTGTGTGTGTGTGTGTGTGTGTGTGTGTGTGTGTGTGTGTGTGTGTGTGTGTGTGTGTGTTCGCCTCTACACACATTAGTGAGAGAATGGGCCGCTCTCAGGAGTGTGTGTGTGTGTGTGTGTGTGTGTGTTCGCTTCTACACACATTAGTGAGAGAATGGGCCGCTCTCAGGAGCTCAGAGAACTCAAGCGCGGGGCCGTGATTGGTGGACACCTGTGCAATAAGTCCAAATATTACACTAAATATTCCACGCTCAACTGTTAGTGGGTATCGAACTCAATACTCAGCCCTACACGTTATAAAGTAAAATATTTAGCTTCCAGCGAACCGCCTTCCATATTCAACTTACGCAGAAAGTGTAACGCCTCTCGCAGTTCAAAACGCTTACGCTATGTCCGACGTCATCGTCATATATCAAATATATATTAAATCTGGCCCCCTTTTAAAAAAGTGTGGGCACCCCTGGTTTAGCCAGTCCGTCTGCTTCCTGACCTGGGCCCCAGTTGGTCAAGGTTCAACTCTAAGACTATGTGCCAAATTACTAGAGAGAAGAGCCGCAGCACCACAGGGGGGATGGATACCATCTCTTTTTAACAGGTCAGGTCTGCCCCAAAAGCTTTTCCAATTGTCTATGAGCCCTATGTTATTCTGCAGAAACCACAACCAGCCATTGAGTGATGATAGTCTGCTAAATATCTCATCACTCCGGCGGACAGGAAGGGGGCCAGAGCATATTATAGTGTCTGACATCGTACTTGCGAGTTCACAGGCTATGCTAAACATGTGGCAAGGAGTGCAAGCATTAATAACAGAAGATGCCATGGCTCATTTAGTGTTACTGTTAGTGGGATTATAACAAAGTAAAAGCGATTGGGAACAACAGCAACTCAGCCAAGAAGTTGTTTTTCAGGGGTTAGTTCCAGTGAAAGGAACTCTTAATGCTTCACCAAGACATTTTGGACAATTTCATGCTCCCATTTTTGTGGGACCAGTTTGGGGACGGCCCCTTCCTGTCCCAGCATGACTGACCAGTGCACAAAGCGTCTCCATAAAGACATGATGAGGAGTTTGGTGTGGAGGAACTGGACTGGCCTGGACCGAGTCCTGAGCTCAACCCGATAGAACAGCTTTGGGATGAATTAGAGCGGAGACTGAGAGCCAGGCCTTCTCGTCCAACATCACTGATGAAGAATCCCCATAAACACACTCCTAAACCTGGAGGAAAGAAGAGCTGGAGCTGTTAGAGCTGCAACTCCATATTAAACACTACGGATTGAGAATGGGAAGCTCATGTGCATGTAAAGGCAGGCGTCACAAAACTTTTGGCAATATAGTGTATGAGAATTTATCATCATTACTCCAGTCTTCAGTGTCACATGATCCTTCACAAATCACTCTAATATGAGGATTTGCTGCTCAACAAACATTTATGATTATTAGCAGTGTTGAAAACAAGTTCAGATTTGACGCATTCAGGATTTTTTGATGAATAGAAAGTTTAAAAAAAACACAGCATTTCATTGAAATGGACATTATATTAGACATTACTTTTGATCAATTTAATGTGTCCTTCCTGGATAAAATTATTAATTTCTTAAAGGATTAGTTCACTTTTAGATAAACTTTTGCTGATAGTTTCCTCACCCTATCTCATCCAAGATGTCCATGTCTTTCTTTCTGCAGTCGAAAAGAAATGAAGTTTTTTGATGAAAACAGTCCAGGGTTTTTCTCCATATAATGGACTTCAATGGGCTCCAAACGGTTCAGTTTCAGTGCAGCTTTAAACGACACCAGATGATGAATAAGGGTCTGATCTAGCCAAACCATCAGTTTCTGAGAGAAACCCAGCAGTATTTATGATATTATTTTACTTCTTACAGGGTTCCCGCGGGGTCTTAAAAAGTTTAAAAAAGTCTTAAATTTAAAAATCAAAATTTTAGACCTTAAAAAGTCTTAAATTCGCGTAAGTATTGAGTTCGAGGTCTTAAATAATTTTAAACAGGTCTTAATTTTCCTACGTCCATGTAACGCTACCTCTGATGTTGAAGTGCTCCCGCAGCGCTTTAGTGTGTGTGTGTGTGTGTGTGTGTTTATTCCGTGGTGTTGTAGTTCTTTCTTTCGCTAGTCCAACTATAGTTCGCTGTATTAAAACTACAAATGAGACCAGCATGCATCTTATATTGCAGCCAATCAGCTTTCGTGTTATTGGCTCGAGTCTCTTTCGGATTGTACCACAGACGAATAAAACGGATTTTATTTTTCAGCTAAATTAGTTCTCCAGTTCCGCGATCATGAAAGTGAAGGGGAATCTTTTTCACCAACCGTCTCGCATAAGCGCCAAGGACCGGGCAAAGCGATTGCGCACTAAAAATAGTTAATAAAAGCGTTCTAAACCACGGACCGATGCCAGACTGGCTGTGGATTGAGTACATGAATCAATGTGTCTATAGGCTCATTACTCTTGAACGATCAAACACACACATTATTATCCCTATGCCCATATTGGCGGGTATGTTGTGTGTAAAAAAAAGTTTGGGACGTGTGTCAGTATTGGATCTGCACATTACTGTAGGTCTTAAAGTGAAAGCAACCTAATATAGAGTCATGCATTTTGTTTGTTATATTGTCATTGTGACTATTGTGCATCTAACATAATGATATGGTAAATGTGGCATCCTAATTATGGAAGATTTCTGGAAATGACCACCACAAAATGTTACCACCAAAATCATTTTGATATATATAAGCTATGAGGAAGTGCTTAATTAATATTCTTTAAGTAATTTTATGATTCTGTATTTCATTATGTACGTTTTTTAATTGCGTGATATAGGTCTTAAATTTCATTCATAATGGTCTTAAAAAGTCTTAAATTTGACTTGGTGAAACCTGCAAGAACTTGCTCTTATCAGACGAGCGTGATCATCTCAGCCATAACTTCCGCTGAGTGAGGTCAAAATACGAGCGTGATCATAGATGTATATGTAGATGCCTCATTAGATACCTAGATACCTCCTAACCCCTGCACAGATCAGTAGAATG
>NC_137107.1:3529993-3569993 GCF_949357685.1 Gobio gobio
TGTCAGTCATGTGTTTAGCTGATTTCCCATGATCCTCTCCCAGCAGGCGGAGCCCCGAGGCAGAACTGCGGTCATCTGAACCTGTCGGGCTCATCCTCGTCTCTGGCCTCTGAGGTCAGCAGAGCGGCTGGCGGACGCACATACGGCATAGGTGGGGCTTTCCTCCATAGGCAGATCCTGAAGATCACCTGTCAGAGCAGAAGACAGGAAGAGAGTAGGCAGAGACAGGAAGAGACACCACGCAAGCGCTTCAGGTCCCCTTTCACACTCTTTAGAGACAGGAGCAGGGACAGAGCGGAGTCAGTGAGACAGGACGGCCCACAGAGAGACAGACACTGCAGGAGGAAGACTGTGTGACGTTCCTGTGTTCAAACACTAGTTCAGCCTCAGATCCTGACAGCAATGAGTCCGTGTTCTCTCAGATGTCAGTGGTCATGTGCTCGAGTGTGTGATGTAGTCGAAACATCTGCAAATTAAATTACTCAGTCATAAAGAGAGTCATTTACTTAATTCCTGAATGAATCAGCCGTTTGAGTGAATCTAATGAGTGAATGATTCAATGACTGATTCATAAAGAGAGTTATTTACTTAATTCCTGAATGAATCAGCCGTTTGAGTGAAGCTAAAGAGTGAATGATTCAATGACTGATTCATAAAGAGAGTCATTTACTTCATTCCTGAATGAATCAGCCGTTTGAGTGAAGCTAATGAGTGAATGATTCAATGACTGATTCATAAAGAGAGTCATTTACTTAATTCCTGAATGAATCAGCCGTTTGAGTGAATCTAATGAGTAAATGATTCAATGACTGATTCATAAAGAGTTATTTACTTCATTCCTGAATGAATCAGCCGTTTGAGTGAAGCTAAAGAGTGAATGATTCAATGACTGATTCATAAAGAGAGTTATTTACTTCATTCCTGAATGAATCAGCCGTTTGAGTGAAGCTAATGAGTGAATGATTCAATGACTGATTCATAAAGAGTTATTTACTTCATTCCTGAATGAATCAGCCGTTGGAGTGAAGCTAATGAGTGAATGATTCAATGACTGATTCATAAAGAGTTATTTACTTCATTCCTGAATGAATCAGCCGTTTGAGTGAATCTAATGAGTGAATGATTCAATGACTGATTCATAAAGAGAGTTATTTACTTCATTCCTGAATGAATCAGCCGTTTGAGTGAATCTAATGAGTGAATGATTCAATGACTGATTCATAAAGAGAGTTATTTACTTCATTCCTGAATGAATCAGCCGTTGGAGTGAAGCTAATGAGTGAATGATTCAATGACTGATTCATAAAGAGTTATTTACTTCATTCCTGAATGAATCAGCCGTTTGAGTGAAGCTAAAGAGTGAATGATTCAATGACTGTTTCATAAAGAGAGTTATTTACTTCATTCCTGAATGAATCAGCCGTTTGAGTGAAGCTAATGAGTGAATGATTCAATGACTGATTCATAAAGAGAGTTATTTACTTCATTCCTGAATGAATCAGCCGTTTGAGTGAATCTAATGAGTGAATGATTCAATGACTGATTCATAAAGAGAGTTATTTACTTCATTCCTGAATGAATCAGCCGTTGGAGTGAAGCTAATGAGTGAATGATTCAATGACTGATTCATAAAGAGTTATTTACTTCATTCCTGAATGAATCAGCCGTTTGAGTGAAGCTAATGAGTGAATGATTCAATGACTGATTCATAAAGAGAGTTATTTACTTCATTCCTGAATGAATCAGCCGTTTGAGTGAATCTAATGAGTGAATGATTCAATGACTGATTCATAAAGAGAGTTATTTACTTCATTCCTGAATGAATCAGCCGTTGGAGTGAAGCTAATGAGTGAATGATTCAATGACTGATTCATAAAGAGTTATTTACTTCATTCCTGAATGAATCAGCCGTTTGAGTGAAGCTAATGAGTGAATGATTCAATGACTGATTCATAAAGAGAGTTATTTACTTCATTCCTGAATGAATCAGCCGTTTGAGTGAATCTAATGAGTGAATGATTCAATGACTGATTCATAAAGAGAGTTATTTACTTCATTCCTGAATGAATCAGCCGTTGGAGTGAAGCTAATGAGTGAATGATTCAATGACTGATTCATAAAGAGTTATTTACTTCATTCCTGAATGAATCAGCCGTTTGAGTGAAGCTAATGAGTGAATGATTCAATGACTGATTCATAAAGAGAGTTATTTACTTCATTCCTGAATGAATCAGCCGTTTGAGTGAATCTAATGAGTGAATGATTCAATGACTGATTCATAAAGAGAGTTATTTACTTCATTCCTGAATGAATCAGCCGTTGGAGTGAAGCTAATGAGTGAATGATTCAATGACTGATTCATAAAGAGTTATTTACTTCATTCCTGAATGAATCAGCCGTTTGAGTGAAGCTAAAGAGTGAATGATTCAATGACTGTTTCATAAAGAGAGTTATTTACTTCATTCCTGAATGAATCAGCCGTTTGAGTGAAGCTAATGAGTGAATGATTCAATGACTGATTCATAAAGAGAGTTATTTACTTCATTCCTGAATGAATCAGCCGTTTGAGTGAAGCTAATGAGTGAATGATTCAATGACTGATTCATAAAGAGAGTTATTTACTTCATTCCTGAATGAATCAGTCGTTGGAGTGAAGCTAATGAGTGAATGATTCAATGACTGATTCATAAAGAGTTATTTACTTCATTCCTGAATGAATCAGCCGTTTGAGTGAAGCTAAAGAGTGAATGATTCAATGACTGATTCATAAAGAGAGTTATTTACTTCATTCCTGAATGAATCAGCCGTTTGAGTGAAGCTAATGAGTGAATGATTCAATGACCGATTCATAAAGAGAGTTATTTACTTCATTCCTGAATGAATCAGCCGTTTGAGTGAAGCTAATGAGTGAATGATTCAATGACTGATTCATAAAGAGAGTCATTTACTTAATTCCTGAATGAATCAGCCGTTTGAGTGAATCTAATGAGTGAATGATTCAATGACTGATTCATAAAGAGAGTTATTTACTTCATTCCTGAATGAATCAGCCGTTTGAGTGAAGCTAATGAGTGAATGATTCAATGACTGATTCATAAAGAGAGTTATTTACTTCATTCCTGAATGAATCAGCCGTTTGAGTGAAGCTAATGAGTGAATGATTCAATGACTGATTCATAAAGAGTTATTTACTTCATTCCTGAATGAATCAGCCGTTTGAGTGAAGCTAATGAGTGAATGATTCAATGACTGATTCATAAAGAGTTATTTACTTCATTCCTGAATGAATCAGCCGTTTGAGTGAATCTAATGAGTGAATGATTCAATGACTGATTCATAAAGAGAGTTATTTACTTCATTCCTGAATGAATCAGCCGTTTGAGTGAAGCTAATGAGTGAATGATTCAATGACTCAGTCATAAAGAGAGTTATTTACTTCATTCCTGAATGAATCAGCCGTTTGAGTGAAGCTAATGAGTGAATGATTCAATGACTGATTCATAAAGAGTTATTTACTTCATTCCTGAATGAATCAGCCGTTTGAGAGAAGCTAATGAGTGAATGATTCAATGACTGATTCATAAAGAGAGTAATTTACTTCATTCCTGAATGAATCAGCCGTTAGAGTGAAGCTAATGAGTGAATGATTCAATGACTGATTCATAAAGAGTTATTTACTTCATTCCTGAATGAATCAGCCGTTTGAGTGAATCTAATGAGTGAATGATTCAATGACTGATTCATAAAGAGAGTCATTTACTTCATTCCTGAATGAATCAGCTGTTTGAGTGAATGATGTAGTGTTGTTCAGTGATGGTTCTTCTCTTCAATCGATGATCTGTGAGTTTCCTCAGCTGTGTAATAAAGGCAGATGTTTCTCATTGCGCTGTTGGCTCTGTGTCGTGCTCAGGGATGATCTGTGAGTGTGGCGGCAGACCCGCTGATCTTCTGTCTCTCTCTCTGATAGGTTACGCCGTGCTGATCTTCTGTCTGTCTCTCTGATAGGTTACGCCGTGCTGATCTTCTGTCTCTCTCTCTGATAGGTTACGCCCTCATGCCCGGTAAATCTGAGCTGTCGGACTCCAGCGAGATCTCGTCCCGCTCCAGCATCGTCAGCAACTGCTCTGTGGACTCAGTGCCCGCGGTCAGCTGCCCATCAGAGCCCCCTCCAGCGGACCTCAGGCAGCCCTGCGCCAGGTATCTCATAATACCATCACACAATAGAGGAAATGATACGCCCCTTTGGTCAGCCGAAGATCAAACTGTTCCGTCATCGGTTCCTCCTCAGTTCCGGCTTCTTAACGTGTTTATTGCAACTACATTTAATCTTTTGTTCCTCAAACAACCAGACAATCGAATGGCTCGACACAACCCGTCCTGGGGCAGAGCCTAGGCAGCGCTTTCTTCTGTGTAGATATGTATAGAATGGGCCGTATAATTTCCGTCCACATCTAGAAATTAAAGGGTTAGTTCACCCAAAACTGTAAATTGTGTCATTAATGACTGAGCCTCATGTGGTTGGACACCCGTCAGACCTCCGTTCATCTTCAGACACAAATGAAGATATTTTAGTGTAAATCTGATGCTCTGAAAGGCCTCCATTGGCTCAACTTTACACTCTCAAGACCCTTAAAAGACACTAAAGACTAAAGTTACAAAGTCCATCTCACTACAGCGGCTCTACAATAACTTTATGAAGACGAGAATAGTTTCTGTGCGCAAAAAAAAACTAAATAACGACTTATATAGTGATGACGATTTCAAAACACGGCCTCATGAAGCTTCGAAGCGTTATGAATTAGCAGTTTGAATCGCCAAATTTCAGCAGTTTGACATGAAATCCGAATCAGGAATCGACTCACTGATTCATAACGCTTCGAAGCTTCATGATGCCGTGTTTTGAAATCTTTTCTGACCTCTAGCTTAGTGAATACTTGTCTCACAAACATGAGACATATGTCAAAAGAAACGCTGAAATGTCAGGTTTTAAACACTGTAAACCAAATCAAAAACAAATATGCTGTGTTTATGTAATCTGTGTGAAAAGAGAGTTATGTCAGTCACCCGCGAGCCACTTCATTATCCGCTAATGCGACCACACCCACACAGAGCACACTCTTTCAGATTCAAATACTGACGATCCGTCAACGCCCACATCAACTCATACACACACATCTAGTGAAGCGCTGTAACGTTACTTCAGCTACATCGCTTTGAGACATGCTGAGGAATAATTCACCTCATGAAAAGCTGTTCATGTTCTGTTCAGACTGAGCAAAGGATTCAGGGCTGATTGTAAGGTAGGCCAAGTTTATTCTGTTAGCATCTGTGATTATTAAACGCAAAAACACTGTTTAAATATGAATCCTGCTGCAATATAACATATACACACAAGACTTTATTTGGCTTGTTTTGGACAGATTATAACGTGTTTATTGTAAAAGAGCCTAGTGTCACATCAATAAAGCTTTTATTCGCAAATGTCTGCTCAGATGCTATAAATATAACACCAGTCAAACGTATTTTGCTTCATATTGATGTTTAAATATAGCATAATGGTATTTTTAAAATTTTATTTCAAAGTTTGTTTTATCGAGTTAATATCGTGTTTTGTTTTGTAGAAAGTGAATTGCTTTCTTTACAGTGAATTTCGTTTTGTATATCTTAATTTTAATTATTTATTATAAAAAAATTTTAGCATGAGACTTCTTTTAAAAACATAAAAAATAGTACAAAAAAGTAGAAAAAATGCTCTTAGTAATTTTTGTCTTGTTTCTAGTCTAAATATTTAAACATTCTTAAATCAAGATGCACTTACTAGATATGTACAATATATAATATATGTCCTTTGCTCTCAATCACACACCTGAATTAAGCTAATTCATTATGCAGATCATTATGCAGGATATTATGTTCTTTTGTCCTCTCAGGTGATACTCATCATTATTCATAAGATATCACGCCTCCTCGCATACTGGCTTTGTGAAGAAAAACTGTCTTACAAATTTTAAATCAGTGTGAATGAGTAGGCTCAATGATTCTCACACCAGTTTAAAGCAAAAACTCTAGGCAAATACACTCATGAGTCAAAAGTCTTGTGAACACATATCTATTGTGTGTTTTGAGGCCTTCATTTTTAAACGTTTTTGTTTTTTCAAAAATCATGCATAAACATTATTCTCTCAAAAATACAAGCAAGTACATACATGTTGCTCACATATTATGGTAGCCCAGTTTGTGCTGAATACATTTCAATAAAAGGGCTTATTTCTGCTTTTGTAGGCTCATTTTGTAAATGTAAGCAACTCATTTGTTCGTGCAGACTGGGTGCCGGTGTGATGAGACGTCATGCTCGGCTAGATTTGCCTCGAACTCGTGCATCTTCGGATGCGGAGCCGCGCGAAAAAGTTACAAAAATGCGCTGCACACCGGCACAAATGGGGTCTTGCGCACCCTCACGCTCGTGCGGATGCGTCGCGTATAAACAAGGCTTTAGGGTTCATATGTTCTGATGTGTTAGTACATAAACCCATTACAGTACAGATATTGAATACATGTTAAACTTGCAGTCACCCTCAGTTTGCAGCTGAATGTGCCCATTTAATTAATAAAACAATCTGAGATGCATGATGTATTTTTATGCGTTAGTTTTGTATGGACATATGGTGTTCATTTTATGTGTGCAGGTCTTAAAAAAGCCTCACATTTAATTTGAAAACTCTGCAGAAACCCTGTTGGTAAAAGTGGATTTATGAAATGCTGTTTATTTGTCCTGTAGTAAAGCAGGTTCAGCGTTTATAGTCTTATTGGTCTTCACACACAGTGGCAGACGCTATAATTCATCTCCGTTTACAGCAGTCTGACACCTCTGAAGCTGTGGAAACTTCCTCTCGTTTTAAACACAGGGTGACTTTAAAACCCTGGTGCGATTGTTAGTGCGGTTTATTTGATAAAGTGTGAACGCTGAACCCTGATGCCACCAAACAAGCAGACGAGACGCTGAAAGGCTGGATCTGTCCGCTTCCAAACGAACTCTGGTGCGGTTCGACTGAAATATGAACACAACACTGACCAAACACATCTAAACTAACCCAAAACAGGACAAGATGCCACAAGATGTGACCCTAAACAGGACCAGATGCTCAAGCCTGGTCCTCTGGTCATAGTCGTGATGTCAGAACCGCGTCAGATCATCGGTTGTGTGTGATGGAGGGATCCTGCCGCTGTTTTGACTCCTTCACACATTTCATAAGCTCTTTGTGGCGTGTACGCACATACAAACACAGCATTGCTTTGGTCACACAGCATTGTTTTCCCTTGTATCTTTAGGTTTGGTGTTAAAAATGATAGCGTGAAGCCAGGACTAAATCTATCATTTTCTTTTTGGGTCCAAAGAACCAAGAGAACCGAAGTGTGAACACACCCTAACGCAATGCTCATTCTGTGTCAAGCTCTGTTGAACGCCGTCCCTCAGTTTGAATGCACAGGAAGTTCATAAATGTTCAAATACAGAGCCTCTAAAGAAGCCTCACAGACAGAGACGGTAAAATTAGCTGTTTTTTCGGATCATACGCAATGCAAGTGTTTACAAGAGCACAAAATACAAACAAAACAACTTCTTCTGCTCTTGAGTCTATGGCAGCCTATAGTGCCGAACAGTAAAAAGTTATGAAATTTGGCACACTGGTAGAGGACAGTCCAAACATTCACCACAGCGAATTTGGAGTCTCTAACTCAATCCCTCTAGCGCCACCAACTGTACAAAATTTCACTTACGTTTAGTGCTAATAACTTTTGAACTGTAGGGCTAGAAACAAACTCTTTTTTTCCTCTGATTCCTTTGATTCCTTCTTCAGACCATGTTGGCAAAATATTATTAAAAACCCATCTGTTCTCGAATAATATGCAAACGAATTTGCCAAATTGGATACATGTGTTGTTACATGGCATCTCAAGCATGACCTGAAGCACAGCTACTGGTCATGAGATATGAAAAATGGCTATTTTTGCTCATAACTTCTGAACAGTTTGCCCAAAAATCCTACAACTCTCTTTGGATTTACTTCAGCATACCAAATCGAATGATATCAATTGGCAATTTTGGGTGTCGGACATTTTTAATGTGGTCACTGATTGCTGTATTTCATGAAGCGTATCATTACGAAACTCGGTATGTGTCATCAGGACCAAGCCCTGAACGTACTCAAAAAGTTTCAGAACCACCTTCTAGTCAAGAAGACCTTTGGTCAAACTTGTTGTCTGCCAATTTGAATTTCCTCCTTGACCGTTGGTCCAATTTTTACCAAAAAAAAAAAAAACCTTCTTCTGAAAGTTATTAAAGGCTTTTTGATTGACCAAACCGCTCTCGAACTGATTAGAAGGACTGGTGCCAATCTGATTCTGCTGCTGTCACATTTAGGGCTGGGTAAAAAGTATAGATTTCTCGATTTTAATCGATTCTAATTTTTACGAACCGATATCGATTCTTAAACCCCAAGAATCGATTAGTTTATCCTGTGTTCAGTTGATGAATGAACTAAACATTGTAGCGCTCCTCCCATCCAATAAATCGCAATAGTCTTTGTGCTTTGTTACTATTGATATGAAACCAAGTCTATATGAAACTAACGTCCATTTTATTAGGAGATTCAAAAAACATAAATACCGTTTTGGCGCTGTGGCGTGAGATTTCTCTGAGTTCAGCTCAAGATCAAATGAGTGTTCAAAGATACAGTACAACTTACTGAAATCTGTATCATGTCTAGGGATGCACCGAATCCAGGATTCGGTTTCGGATTTGGCTGAATATTGGGCTTTTTGACTGGGTTTGGTTTCAGCTGAACCTTAGAATCTTTTTCCACCAAACCCAACCCTAGGCTTGCACTACATGTGCTACACTGGTTGAACATAATGATGCCACCGTTGATTATGGGAAGGTGTTTACTTCGTGAGCAGGCACTTTCAGAGGAAATATTTAACTTCATTTAGACCCTGGTTCCTGTGGTCAAAACACACCAAGTACCAGCCCAAAGTCCCTAGTTCCTGGGGAAAGTTCCTGGGGTAGAAATGCAGCTTACCGTTCGAATGCAGGCTGTGAGAAAGTGAAAAGGGAACTTGTGAACAGAAAACGTGTTGTTTGGCAGTGCTTTCAGTCAAAAGAAGGCGATTCAAGTCGAGCTACATGTTCAATTTGCAATGCGGATTTATCTCGTGGTGGCAAGGACCATAAACAACAGCCGCTGTTAAAACATGTTGTTACGACCCCGTCTAGGGTGAGGCCGCAACATAAACTGGTATTGGAAACTGAAGATCCTTTGTACACTTTTATTTACAGGACCACAAAAGAAAGCACAACTTCAGGGATGAGCTAAGGCCAAAATAACAAACAAACACCAGCTAAACTCCTAACAGGAAAAACTAAATTCCCTAACAAAAGAAAACAAATAAAAATACAACAAATTAACCTATCTACCTATCTGATGAAAAACAGGACATTATTGACACCCCCTACAGCTTCCAAGCAGGAGCAGAATCTCATTGAGCTCATGTTAAAATGGCCAACTTTACAGCAGAAGAACACATATTTTCAGTCTGGGACCAATTGTGCTTTTGGTCTATATATATAATGTTGCCCTTCATGACGACTGTGAGGGGGGAATTTATTATAACTCATTCGTTTACATTATATAAAGCCTTAAAGTTCAGCATAATTAAGGGCGTGGCCACTTTGAGTGACAGGTGGATTGTCGTTTGTCTGCTGTCTGTTAGTCGTCACCTCAGCTCCGCCCACGTCCCGCCTCTTTATCCGGGAGTGACGCGCTGAAAAGATGGCGACGGCCAGCTCGACTCGACTTTACGCTTCAAAACTGCTCTTCAGATTCTATGGGTGACATCACGGACACTACGTCCATATTTTTTTACAGTCAATGGGCCGAACCCTAAAAATCTGTATTCAGTGCATCCCTAATCATGTCACATCTCTCAATCAGTGTCAGACATTCATAAACAATGTCACGTAACGTCACATTTACCTCAGAAAAACCATATCCAGCGTCCATAAACTCGCTAGTCAGCTAGAAAAATTAACTCTAGAGAGGAGCATTTTGATAAATATATGACCCATATTACATATTCATTATAATTTTGAATGTTCTTCAATATGTAATGCATGTTTGAATAAATCTGGCAAGTTTTTATGACAGTGTTTGTACAAATCAGTTCATTTTTACTGTCAGTATTACAGTAGGCTACAGCTGACTCCCATAGTTTACAGCATTAGTTCAGAGATTTGTTTTCCTTGAGAAAATTTGCCATATATTGTACCTGATATACATCCAAAATAATCCATATTGCATCGGATCGAATCGAATTGTGAAATTTGTGTCAGTACCCAGCCCTAGTAATGCTGCAATGCTTTGCCATATTGACACTAGGGATGAAACTGTATGGAAATTTCACATCACGGTTATAGTGACCCAAATTATCACGGTTATCAATATTATCACGTTTTTCTTCAAATGAGATGAAAGTGTTCAAAAAGAACAGATGCACACACTTAAAACATTTCAACAAGTTTTATATTTGAAAATCAACAAATAAATCAAGCAGCTCTAAGCACTTTTTTTAAGATAGATTCTGTGGGATTTCCGTCGTCAATAGCAACGCATAAATAATAACAATTTGATGTAAATATAATCTCTAATATTATCTCTGTAAATATATTCTCAAGTAATATTCTCATCAGTGTTCTATCAGCTATGACGCATTTAAATCTAGCATATTTTGTGTAAGAACCCAAACAGGGTTCTTACAATATCAAAAATACATGAACACTTTACAGCTGGTTTTATGACAAAGTCAGTTTCTTCAAATGCTATAGAAGTTAGAAACGTGCATACCAATCTTGTACTTAAGAGACAGTCCCTAAATTTGCGAATCTCAAACATAAAGCCAGCGTTATGCCAGTCATATCAGATGCGCTGCGAGTGAGAGCGCGCTCTGAACAAAACTCTGGCTCATCTGAACGCCTCTGATTATTAGAAACACGTGTGGTTGGTTATAATACGCAACACGATTATAACAGATGGTTTTAGAGAAGACTATAATAAGTTCAACCACCAAAGTGGCTCGTGTGAGTGGTAGTAATACCAGACGTAGTTTTGGTATTGAGGTCAAAGTCCACTTGCCTTGCGTTCGCAGATGTGAAGTGTTTCCCTCTATTACAGTGACTTTATTCTGACATGTTCTGCAGATAGGGTGACCATCTTCGATTAAGTTTCCCTCAGGACTTTTGTAAAACCCAAAATATGACAACACCTCAGATTTGGTCCTTTTAGAGGCTGAACAATCCCCCGAGTGCTGTCACTGCCTTTTGCCATTTCTTCTCATTCAAAAACAGCTGCGCTGCACCTGACTGACGCTGACTGGACAGGATTTACCGCGCATTATCGTGATAATCACGCCCGGTTTTAAAGGGTTAGTTCACCCAAAAATGAAAATTCTGTCATTAATTACTTCCCCTCATGTCGTTCGACACCCGTGAGACCTCCGTTCATCTTCAGACACAAATGAAGATATTTTAGTGTAAATCTGATGCTCTGAAAGGCCTCCATTGGCTCAACTTTACACTCTCAAGACCCTTAAAAGACAGTAAAGACTAAAGTTACAAAGTCCATCTCACTACAGCGGCTCTACAATAACTTTATGAAGACGAGAATAGTTTTTATGCGCAAAAAAACCCTAAATAACGACTTATATAGTGATGACGATTTCAAAACACGGCCTCATGAAGCTTCGAAGCGTTATGAATCAGTGAGTCGATTCAGCAGTTTGAAGCGTTATGAATCAGTGAGTCGAATCATGATTCGGATCGCGTGTCAAACCGCCAAACTGCTGAAATTTGGCGATTCAGACCGCTGATTCGACTCACTGATTCATAACACTTCAGACTACTGAATCGACTCACTGATTCATAACGCTTCAAACTGCTGAATCGACTCACTGATTCATAACGCTTCAAACTGCTGATTCGACTCACTGATTCATAACGCTTCGAAGCTTCATGATGCCGTGTTTTGAAATCGTCATCACTATATAAGTTGTTATTTAGGGTTTTTTTGCGCACAAAAACTATTCTCGCCGATTCATAAAGTTATTGTAGAGCCGCTGTAGTGAGATGGACTTTGTAACGACGTCTTTAGTGTCTTTTAAGGGTCTTGAGAGTGTAAAGTGCATTGAGCCAATGGAGGCCTTTCAGAGAATCAGATTTACACTAAAATATCTTCATTTGTGTCTGAAGATGAATGGAGATTTTACGGGTGTCGAACGACATGAATCATTTATTAATGACAGAATATTTTTGGGTGAACTAACCCTTTAATGATAATTAATTTTTTAACTATATTACTAACTGTCAGTACATTTTATTGTGAAACCGGTAATCATTCCATCCCTAATTGACACCAAACTTTGTGTCAACAGCTCTATTTGACTTGATTGTTTGTGGACCTACTCTTACTCACTGTGCACTTTTCTTCCACCCTAGTTCATCTTCGTCTCGACTCTCCACGACGAGGGACTCCAGCTTCCCGATGTCGCCCAGCGGCGAGGAGCTGACGGTCCCCGACACCTCGGCCTCTGAGATGGCCGACAGCGGCCGCGGGAGCTGGACCTCCTGCTCCAGTAACTCCCACGACAACCTCCAGACTCTTCCAGGCCAGCGAGCGCCGGACCTGCTCAACCACCGCCACACACCCATGGGCGGCCCGATCGCAGAGGTGGAGATCGGCCCGGGTGAGCTCAGCCAGTCCAGACAGAGCTGGACCTCCTCAAGCTCGCTGTCGGACACTTATGAGGGCAGCTATGGCACCATCAAACGCAAGGCCTCAGATCACGCCTCCTCCGACGGGCAGCACGGCACAGATGCTGCGTACAAGATGATCACGTCCAGCACGGAGAAGGGACTCATAGGTGAGCGTCGGCTTCTACACGTGACACCGCACTGCAAAAAATGCTTTTCTTACTTAGTATTTTTGTCTTGTTTTCAGTCCAAATATCTAAAAAATCTTACATTAAAGGGTTAGTTCACCCAAAGATGAAAATTCTGTCATTAATTACTTCCCCTCATGTGGTTGGACACCCGTCAGACCTCCGTTCATCTTCAGACACAAATGAAGATATTTTAGTGTAAATCTGATGCTCTGAAAGGCCTCCATTGGCTCAACTTTACTCTCTCAAGACCCTTAAAAGACACTAAAGACTAAAGTTACAAAGTCCATCTCACTACAGCGGCTCTACAATAACTTTATGAATCGGTGAGAATAGTTTTTGTGCACAAAAAAACCCTAAATAACGACTTATATAGTGATGACGATTTCAAAACACGGCATCATGAAGCTTCAAAGCGTTATGAATCAGTGAGTCGAATCATGATTTGGATCACGTGTCAAACTGCTGAAATTTGGCGATTCAAACTGCTGAATCGACTCACTGATTCATAACGCTTCGAAGCTTCATGAGGCCGTGTTTTGAAATCGTCATCACTATATAAGTCGTTATTTAGGGTTTTTTTGCGCACAAAAACTATTCTCGTCTTCATAAAGTTATTGTAGAGCCGCTGTAGTGAGATGGACTTTGTAACTTTAGTCTTTAGTGACTTTTAAGGGTCTTGAGAGTGTAAAGTTGAGCCAATGGAGGCCTTTCAGAGCATCAGATTTACACTAAAATATCTTCATTTGTGTCTGAAGATGAACGGAGGTCTGACGGGTGTCCAACCACATGAGGCTCAGTCATTAATCACACAATTTACAGTTTTGGGTGAACTAACCCTTTAAGAAGCATTTACTAGACAAGCAGAAGTTTTTGTCTTGTTTTGGGGGAAAATAACTGAAAATTAAGTGAGTTTTTTCTTAAAATAAGCAAAATAATCTGCCAATGGGGTAAGCAAAATAATCTTGTTTTCTGTTTGAATTAAGACTTTTTTTTGCTTACCCCATTGGCAGATTATTTAGCTAATTTTAAGCAAAAACTCACTTAATTTTGAGTTCTTTCCCCCCAAAACAAGACAATAATTTTTATTTGGCTAGTAAATGCTTCTTGTTTTGAGAATTTTTTGATATTTGGACTGAAAACAAGACAAAAATACTAAGTAAGAAAAGCATTTTTTGCAGTGCGCAGATTTCACCAGGATCAATGTGTGCTGCTGAGTGCTTGTGTCTTGACACCTCGAGGACACATGAATACAGGTGCTGGTCATATAATTAAAATATCATCAAAAAGTTGATTTATTTCACTAATTCCATTCAAAAAGTAAAACTTGCATATTATATTCATTCATTATACACAGACTGATATATTTCAAAAGTTTATTTCTTTTAATTTTGATGATTATAACTGACAACTAAGGAAAATCCCAAATTCAGTATCTCAGAAAGTTAGAATACTGTGAAAAGGTTCAATATTGAAGACAACTGGTGCCACACTCTAATCAGCTGATTAACTCAAAACACCTGCAAAGGCCTAGCCTGGATGCCAGCTGAACTTAGCCCCGCCCACAACATTTTAACTCGGGCAGTTCGGTCAGGACTTGATCCGTAGAGAAGTAATTATGCCCGAACAGAAACTGTTCGGACCAATGAAATCATCAGGGCGGGCTTTAGACGACGATGGACAGATGATAAACATTAACGTAATCATCCACGTCATCAAAGCCGCTTGGGTTGAATTTGTTCTAATCCTAAACGGAGAACTTGTTCGTATATGCATTCGCCTTTACTATTTCTCTCAGAAATGATGATCGTGTTGGTAAGTACTCTGTGTATCCTTAAATTCTTTTTTTACAACACCGGCAAAGATCATTTACACTCGTATTTTTCTTCTAACGTTACTTATTCCAGCGTGCGGGACAGGGTTGCCAAGTTTTTACAACAAAACCCGCCCAATTGCTACTCAAAACCAGCCAAAAACAAGCCCAATAGCTTTCCGGGGGGGTTCTCCGGGAAAAAATGGCATTTGGGGGGTAAAATATGTGTTATTTTGGCAGGGCTGCCTGCTAAAATTCGCATTACTGGGTCTGTAAATCAAATAATTGGGGTTGCTTCAACCCGCGGACATGGCAACACAGGTCAGTTGAGTTCTGTTGACATTTGACAAATAACGTAATGCGTCGCTCCGTTGCTCTGATTGGTTGTAGGTCTATCCAATTGAGGTCTTTCCTGGTTCGGTTGAAACACATCCCATAATCACAGCCCAACGGAGCAGAATCAGACTCACATTCTGACTAGAATTGAGTATGACGACGTCAGGCTAGCAAAGGCCTTTAAATGGTCTCTCAGTCTAGTTCTGTAGGCGACACAATCATGGGGAAGACTGATGACCTGACAGCTGTCCAAAAGACGACCTTTGACCCCTTGCACAAGGAGGGTAACACACAAAAGGTCATTGCAAAAGAGGCTGGCTGTTCACAGAGCTCTGTGGCCAAGCACATTAATAGAGAGGCGAAGGGAAGGAAAAGATGTGCTAGAAAAAAGTGTACAAGCAATAGGGATAACCACACCCTGGAGAGGATTGTGAATCAAAACCCATTCAAAAATGTGGGGGAGATTCACAAAGAGTGGACTGGAGCTGGAGTCAGTGCTTCAAGAACCACTACACACAGACGAATGCAAGACATGGGTTTCAGCTGTCGCACTCTTGACCAACAGACAGCGTCAGAAGCGTCTCGCCTGGGCTAAAGACAAAAAGGACTGGACTGCTGCTGAGTGGCCAGAGTTATGGTCTCTGATGGAAGTAAATTTTGCATTTCCTTTGGAAATCAGGGTCTGGAGGAAGAGAGGAGAGGCACACAATCCACGTTACTTGAGGTCCAGTGTAAAGTTTCCACAGTCAGTGATGGTTTGGGGTGCCATGTCATCTGCTGGTGTTGGTCCACTGTGTTTTCTGAGGTCAGAGGTCAACGCAGCCGTATACCAGGAAGTTTAAGAGCACTTCATGCTTCCTGCTGCTGACCAACTTTATGGAGATGCAGATTTCATTTTGGCCAAGATTTCTAAAAATCCTTTCTTTGTATTGGTCTTAAGTAATATTCTAATTTTCTGAGATACTGAATTTGGGATTTTCTTTAGTTGTCAGTTATAATCATCAAAATTAAAAGAAATAAACTTTTGAAATATATCAATCTGTGTCTAATGAATGAATATAATATACAAGTTTCACTTTTTGAATGGAATTAGTGAAATAAATCAACTTTTTGATTATATTCTAATTATATGACCAGCACCTGTATATATCAGTAGAGCGATTTACCCAGGAAGTCATTCGCTTTCCACAAATAGGCCACAAAATGGTGTCTCGTTACACTTTTACCACCGTAAATACATCACTATGTGATGTTTAATCAAAGTCAAATGAATTTGTGTAATCCATTTTCACGTCTTTGCTCAAAAAGGGGGGTGACAGATGAGAGATTGCCTTTATTTTCTGTTAGTAGTGTCTCTGATTTCAGGCAGAATTACTGTCATGTGCGAGGTTGGGTATCGAGAACCGGTTTCATTTTAGGACCGGTTCCAAATTTCCCAAAACTTTGGATTCGATAAGAAGCGCACATTTCGATTCCGCTTATCGGTTCCTGTGTGTGCATTTTAATGCTATTTATAAACCGTTCAAGCTCAAAAGACATTTTTCACTTCAAATAAATTAATAATAAATTAATTTCCCCATTGGGATTATGAAAAATCCCAATGAGGAAAAACATTACTGCAATTCCACTGTGGGACAGCGTTGCCATATGGAAATATTGATATTTTCTCAATTTACAGTAAAACTATGCAAGACAAAGTTGATTTGTGAATAAAAGTATCTAATTTACTTATCAAAGATAATGCAAAAAAGTCCCCCTTGAGAAGAGATGATTAGAAATGAGGTTAATAGAGCGATTTCTGGACAGGTGACCGTGGGAAAGAGAGGGTTGGAGGGACATTTAAACCTCTGGGGTTCTTCGGGTCAAAAATTACCCAAAGCGTTTTATACATTTTTTTATACATTTTTTATAAAAATGCTCAATGTGTCCACCGGATGGCACCGATCTCATTAAAAAAATTGCTTTCATGAGGCCTAGGCTTGACTCTAAAATGAAATACAGCTTTAATAAAAAAAAATATATATATATATATACATTTTTTATTATATTCAATGGGAAAAAATGGGTCATAATTATTGCATAAATATTAATTATAAATCATAAAATTATCTCAAAAAAGAAAATAAAAAACATTATTGAACAAAAATATATTTCATTGATTTTACTCAAATCTTTTTTATCTTAATCCCGCCCTCCGGGTCATTTTTGAAGATCCTAAGTGTGACCCATAAATGAAGAACCCCAGAGGGTTAAAGGTCATGTGGACTTAAAAACAGCACATCATTGGTACCTTAAGGCCTGCCCCTTTAATTCTTTAATTGTATTTTTTCTGAATAACAAGGAAATGAGTAGAAATGAATTGTCGCTGTATGGCAACGCTGTACCATAGAGGCATAATGACCCAAAACATAACATTCAGCATTCGGCCAATTCGTGTCACCCAGGAAGTGACATCATTTGTTGATCTCTCAGAGAGGTCAGGCCGTGTTTTGTGCCCTGTGTGTGTGAAGCGGACTCGTGTGTCGTGACTCGTGCATGCCGTGTCAGTTTCTTTGATTTACGTACCCCGTTTCTTTAATTGATGTTTGCTTTTTGTCTGTGTTTGTGTGTGTTTTGTTTCTTTCTGTGCTCCTTCCCCTCCATCACGTCACTTCCTGTGCACCTGCTTCCTGCCCAGTGTACTGTGTAACGTCGCCCTGCAAAGACGATAGGTTCAAAGCTCCGCCCCCGACTCCGGCGGGGTACCAGGGCCTGAGTCTGGGCGAGGCACAGGATGGAGGAGCCTTGAGGCCGGCCCACGTAAAGCCGCCCGACTATAGTGTGGCCTTGCAGAGGTGCAAGCTGAGACACAGCCTGGCCGAGCCTCAGGCTGAGAGCGAGGAGGGTATGTAGCTGAGAAACACGCCCGGCTCACATTTCACCCCCAAATCTAAAGAAGCAAATGGTATTTAATATGATTTTTGACTGCTTCTGTATTACCGGTGGCATTTGTTGTGCCGAATATAACCCCTTAACCCTCTATGGTACGCAATATGATTTCAATGAGGAAAAAAAATGTGTGGTGTTTTTCCTGCTTAAAATAGGACACTATAGCAATAGCAATAAAATTTTTCATAATTTTGTTATTTATTTATATTTGAAAAGTTTGTTCTGTACACTTCAGGTTTGTTCATTCATAGGATCTACGAGTAAAAAAGAGAAAAAGGTCAATTTATAATGTTTTGTTTCATAAAGCGACTTCTTTCCAGGCACAGAACTCTTATTTTTTGAGAGTTGTTTAAGTGCGAGAAGATCCTGTTGTAATGTTTAATCATTAGGGGTCAAGCACCGAAGGTTGAAACCGTTCCCGTTCTTATTATTATTATTCTTCCCTTTCTTCTTCCGCTCTTGAGTATATGGCGGCCCATAGAACCGTATGGTAAAAAGTTGTGAAATTTGGCACACTGATTGAGGACTGTCTGAAATATCACTACAGCAAATTTGGAGTCTCTAACTCAATCCCTCTAGCGCCACCATCAGTCCAAAGTTTGACTCATGTTTATGCTAATAACTTTTGAACCGTAAGGGCTAGAAACAAAATTATTTTTTCCTCTGATTCCTTGGCTCATGAATTTTCCTAGACGGTTCGTAAAATTTTCACGAAAATTGAACCGGATCATCTTCAGACCATGCTGACAAAAAACTTGCAAATCAATTTGATTCGTGAAATCGTTTTCGAAAAACGCACATAGAAATATTACGTAACGCTTGCAAAAACACACTTAAGGCTATATCTCCGCAATGCTTTATCGTATTCAAACCAAACTTGGTACATGTCATCACAAGCATGACCTGAGGCGACATGCAGCATTTCGGCGCACAGCGCCACCTACTGGTCCGGAGATACAAAAAATGGCTATTTTTGCTTGTAACTTCTGAACCGTTTATCCAAATTATTAATTATTAATCCGAATTATGTGCTAAAATGCTGTATTTTATGACCGCATGAACGGATTGTTATGAAACTCGGTATTGGTCATCAGCACGATGCCCAGAAGTAGCCTGAGAAGTTTCGAAACAGCGCCACCTAGTGGAGAATAAAAAAAATGCTTATAACTTTGGGTGTGGTTGACTTATTTTCATGGGAGTAACTTTTTTCGTCTCCTGAATCGTTGCCGAGTCCAACGATACCAGACTTGCCAAGTTTCGGCATATGGTTTGTGCAGCGTTGTAATTTAGCGCTTAAAAAACTTTAGCTGATATCTTCGAAACCGCTAGTCCGATCGAGACGAAACCAGCGTCAGAAGTTCAGAAACATAGGTCGATAGCTGAACGCTAATACCCAAATGTCAAAATATTGATAGTAAGGGGGAGTCAAATCCAATCAAAGTCAGGTGTCAGTCATTTTTGACGTGTTTTTTCATATAAATGTCTATAACTCCAAAACGAAATGAGATATTTTCACCAAATTTGACACACACATGTATGGGCTCACTCCGAGGACACATAAAAAAAATGGTAGGATTGTGCCTCTTGGTGGCGCTATAATAGAACAAAACATGAAATTCCCATAGACTACAGTGAATTTTTCAGCCTTTTTGCCTAAAATCATCTTAAAATGTGTTTAATTGCTCATTGCTGCCGTTTATCTGACACTCCCAGCCGTTTTGGCATGTCTTGTCTTCTTATTTGCACTTGGCCCCAGTATTGCTGCTTGCAGATATATTTTATTTTATAATTAAAGAAGAAAAGTGTATTTTTGTATGTATATGCGGTCAATTATAGTTCTTAAAAAGAAAATCTGAATCGGCAAAAATCGGTATCGGACGATCTCACTAACAAAAAAATCGTAATCAGCCAAGAAGATTGCAATCGGTGCATCTCTATTTATATCTATAATTAATCAGAAAGTCTTTCTTAAAATGATCTTTCAAGTTGTTTTATCCCGTGGCGGAAACAAGCTTCCATAGATTTGTGTTCTGGAAATGAAGGCATATTTAATGAGATAATGTCTCAGTTGTATAATTGAACAATCTGAAATACAAAAAATGTTAGTTATAAGTTTACTCTATTCATCTGGTGTGTCTTGCCTCAATAAAATAACAGCAATCCTCACTGAGGAGACAGAATATCCCGGACGAGCCCCCAGATCAGACCAACTCAACGCTAATGTCGTGTTATCCAATCAGCAGCTGTAAAACCAACACCGGTGATGCAGAACTGCTTCATGCTTTTACAGCAAAAGTTTATTTTCTGCAAACATCATTTCCGCTGGGGTGAAATGTGACCTGGTCGTGTTTTGGTGACATTGGGTGTTAGTAGCGTTTGGGATGTAGCGTTGCTTTCGGTGTGTGTTGATGCTTTGTTGTGTGTTGATGAAGCTCTCGGCCTCCTGACCTCTGACCTGATGTGTGTTTTTCAGATGAGCAGGTGTCTGCCGTGTGACTGGACGTCGTGCAGTTCCTTGAGGTCATTTAACCACAAAACACGTCCATCAGCGGCCAACTCGCTCGCGAAATGAAGCCAGCCACGCCTCTCCAAAGCCTCTTTCATGTTTGACCGACCCGGAGACCAATCAGATCCTCCTGGAGAAAGCCGCCCCATCACATGTCCAGCACGGCTCAAACGCGGCTCAGACGGTACTTTAGTGGCGCACACCTTTCTGGACGTTTGGACGCCTCACGCATGATTTCAGCATCTGACACGTTTACACGCGTCCTCGGTTTACAGTGTTTCTTCTCTCCGACATGCGCATCGTGCTGCATCTGCCTAGTTTTTTACGCAATAATAACGATTTGTACAGTCTCAGCTACTCCTGTCGTTGTACATAGTGAGCGAGATCAATACTGCTTGTCAAGGGAGAATATATTTATATGCTACATGTGCATTTTCATTCCTTGTTAGTTAATGCTCTTTGGACAGAACATTTTGTATAGACTGCAGATGGTTTGATAGTCATTGCTCTCTGTAAGCCAATGAACACGTTTGTACATGAACTAAAACTGAAATAAATGTATTATATTAAGGGACAATAACTGGAGTATTACATTTGTATCCTTTACCCGTCTGGACCCAGATGCTTTTCTTCTTATTGTTATTTTATTGTTAGGATGTTGTTTTGCTATGAGCATTGATTGTATTAATGAGCATAAAGGGTTTTTTAATGTATGTTTTGTTGTAAATGAATGTTACTGATCATGTACAGCTGAGAAGAGAGTGCGCTATATAAACTGTATTTTCACTATTTTGTTGAAATAAATCTGGGGTTGTGACCGCTCCTGTTACCGGGCAGACATTATTTGTTTCTCGAAACTCTACTAATGTCACGGGTTCGCGAGTTTTGCCGCTGATCTTCCGGAGACGACATTATTTCCCCTTTTCCAGCAGAGTGAACCGGGTGCTAGTTCAGAGCTGGTTCCACTGACGAGTCTTCTAAGAACCAGTTTGCCTTTCCACAGAGCCAGTCTGACATCACTGTATACGTCTCATCTTTCTCAGTGGGAAACACACACACACACACACCAGGCTTGTTCGAGAGCAATCAGCGTATGATATCAAAATACAGTAAGGGCCCTATCTTGCACCCAGCGCAATTGACTTTGTACACCGACGCATGTGTCATTCCTATTTTGCACCCGCGCAAAGCGCGCTTTTCCCTCCACAGAAGCACGTCGCTAAACTAGTGAATGAACTTGCGCTGCCTGGGCGGTTCAGCGCAAAAAAGGAGGTGTGTTCCGGCGCAAACAATCACTGGTGCTATTTTGCTGTTCCATTAAACAATTGCGCCACTGACCAGAAAAAAACTAGTCTAAAGTCAGTGGCGCGTTGCGCGTTGTTCATTATGCTATTTTAAGGGCGCATGCTTGACCATAATGTATAGCGTGCACAACGCGCATACACTTTGCTCATGTAACCTACACAGATGCAACAGTTATTTTTGCAAATCATAAATTGTTACACTAAAAAAATATTAACACATGAGATGACGGAAATCATTGTGGTGTGCCACGAAGATGTGAAAAAATAGGCATAAATCTAGCTTACAAATTATTCAGGCTAATTGTAATAATTAAGGATAAGACCTGTTTGCCCAATAGTGGCAAGACATATATGTATATAAGGACATCTGACAAATTGGTTTGTCCGTCAAGAACCAGGAAAAAAAATCGATTGAAAAACTGAAAAAACTGAAAGAAAAAAAAGACTGTGAAATCACCTTTACCATAATGTACAACATTACAACTTCACTTCTCTGTCTTTCACTGCTCTTACAAGCACATCAGTCTCCTCGGCTGTGAACTGCTCCTGGCGTGCGCCTGGTAAATACGCCATAATAATAGCAATCCATAATGGAACTTGCGCACCTGCTTTTAAAGGGAATGTTGGATGACGCTCTGATTGGTTTATTCACGTTACGCCCAAACCACACCTATGAATAATGAAGCTACTTCAGACCAACCCATTTTAGATTTGCGCCGGGCGCAAGAGCCATTTATCCCGCCGGGAAAATAGCAACAGCGCCGAGACCCACCCACAAAGTTACTTGCGGTTCGCGCTTTGACACTTGCGTTTCAGATCGTTAAAATAGGGCCCTAAGAGCGATTCAAAAGCATAATGGTGCGTTCATACCAGACGCGAATAAAGCAAATAAATCGATAAAATAGTTTACTCTCTTCATTCGCACGTGACATTCACTTCACAATTCGTCTCATGGGCGGGGCTTCTTCGTCTCGTTGTGAAATGGCTGACAAGGATTGTTTAAAATATGAACGAACTCATTTTGCCGGCTTTAGCTAGCTTGTATTCTCAATATGTGTAGCTCAAATTGAGTAAAGAAAGTTTTCTACAACTCTCCAGACTGTCCGACCTCCTCACTCACTTTCTTCCAAGCAAGATCCTTTTATTCCTGTTTCTATAAAGTATGAAGATGTGTTGACAGCTCTGGGTATCCACATATGATTTTGTCCTCATTGTTGTCACTACTAGAGCAAGCTCCTGATTGGTTAACGCGGTGCGAATATCCGCCAAAGTTCAGATTTTTTAACTCGCTCGCCGCCTCATTTGCACGAATCGCGCCACACAATGTCTATTCGCGTCTTTGCATTGACTTAACATAAATCACTCGCGCTTACAGGGTTAGTTCACCCAAAAATGAAAAATCAAAGCAGATAGAGCAACTGTTGACCACCATAGTAGGGAAAAAAACACTATGGTAGTCAATGGTTGCTCTCTCTGCTGGTTACAAACATTCTTCACTTCATTTTTGGATGAACTATCCCTTTAACTCTCTGGGGTACTTTGGGTCAAAAATGACCCAAAGTGTTTTATAATTTAAAAAAAAAATCGGAATGGTCTGAAACTTGGTGACTTTATTGGTACTTGGTATGAACACCCAAAAACATTGGGGACAGGATTTGAAAAGTCTAAGTGGTCGTCAAAAAAAAAAGTCACACTCAGGACCTTCGGGTCAATAATGACCCCCATAGGAAATGAATGGGAAATTGGCAAAAATATGAAAATACAGAGTTTTTTTGTGCGTACAATCTACAAATCAGCCAGGATGCAGAAAACAGTGAAGGGGTGAATCTCTAAAACATAAAGAGTGCAAAACAGACAAAAAAACTCACACATACACACACACACAAATACAATTAGCTTTTGGAATGGCACGCGTTAATTTGTGTGTGCGTGTGTTTTTGTGTGTGTGTGAGTTTTTTTGTCTGTTTTGCACTCTTGATGTTTTAGAGATCTTCACTGTTGAGTCTTTTTTTCTGCATCTTGGCTGATTTGTAGATTGTATGCACAAAAAAACTCTGTATTTTCATATTTTTGCCAATTTCCCATTCATTTCCTATGGGGGTCATTTTTGACCCGAAGGTCCTGAGTGTGACCCATAATGAAGAACCCCAAAGGGTTAAAGGCCTGTTCACTCCGGGGCGATTTTCGCGCACGTTTATTGCGACGTTTAAAGCCTTGTGAATAAACAAAGGGCGCCAATGTGAGTGTGCACACCGCCAGGCGTAAAAGCGTCATTTTTTTTTTAAACGCCTCGGGTTAGTTTTTTTGTTTTGACGCGGCGCGTTAAAAACTGTCCGACCAATGAGATCTGCGCTTTAGTTCACGTGCCTGGAGCTGCTGAAGTGACAGTAAAACACCACTTGGTGGCGCTCAAGCACAAATCGGTCTTGCCGAGCACACACTGATACGACGAAGAAGTAGTAAGTAGACAAAGTAGAGGCAAGCGCGTAAATACCGTCTCTCTTCTTCTTCTTCTTCTTCTTCTTCTTCTTCTTCTTCTGTGTGACAAGCGAGTAAAGATAGTTTGCGGTTTGATATTCAGATTTCTTTTGGTTATAAATTCGCAGTGCGTTGTCGATTAACCCTTTCTTCGAGCGTTCAACTTCAGTATTCTGATTTGTGAAACCTTTCACAGTGCAGTTTAGTTGGGATGTAACAATACATCGTTATAAAAGTGTGACGATATGATTCTCAATATAGAGTCGTTTTATCCCAGGCTCCGCTTACTGTATTTACAAAGGTGTAATTCACTCAAAAGTGTAAATGTTCTCACCCTCATGTCGTTTTAAACCTTTAAGATCTTCATTTAACTTCAAAACACCTGAGAAAGATTTAAAGTCCATTCCTCTCAAACTTAAAAGATCTAATAAATGTCATAAAGGCATTGTAAAAATAACCAATCGAGTGTCTTAGGGCGTTTTCACACCTGAAAGTCCGCACCAAGGTCTGAACCGAAGTTCATGTTTTGATACATTTCATACATTTGGTTAGTTTTGGTTTGGTTTCACATTGCGATTATGCGAGCGCACTAAAGACCTTTACATGACACACTTGAGTCCACTCGTCATCATCATGTGGGCGGCATCTGGACACTGATTGGTTTGTAAATGGACCTGAAAACTATTACTTTTCTGAGGAAAATGAGGAGTTTCTGCTCGAGGGCGCCCTCTGGCCTCCAATATGAATTAAACTTTTGGGTAGAAAATAAGAAAAATAATACTTCTAAATAAATTTATATTGACAATCCATATGTTTTTCTTCAATGTACAGGAGTGGATGCATAAGAGGCTCATATTTCATATTAAAGACATAGAGAAATTTATATCACAGATAAAAAGCACAGATTTTTAAATTTATATATTTTACAATAAATCCTTAGACCTTTCTAATGATTTTTAGTCAGGCTTTCTGCATACTAGTTTTCTGTAAGTTTTCTGTAAAATATAAATATTATTATTATACTGTTATATTTATTCTTAAATGCTATTTTAAATTTTTAATAATGAAAATGTTATTGTAATAGTAATATTTCTTATTTTTATTTAGCAATAATAATCATAATTATTATTATTTGCCATATTAATATATAAACACAAAATGTTATATGCACACACTTTTCATTTGTAAAAATAAAAATAAATAATAAATCGCATTTTAAATTGCAATCGCAACCAGAATAATCGCAATTAGATATTTTCCCCAAATCGTGCAGCCCTGATTTATATTAGGCTAATTTTTAATTGCTTAAATATATACTGTAGAGAAATCTAAACGAGCGTTTGCGTAATACATGAGCTCATTCCGCACTCAAGCAAACGCTTAAAGGATGAGTTCACCCCAAAATGAACATTTCCTGATCATTTACTCACCCCAATGCCATCCAAGAAGTCGAAAAAGAAATGAAATGCAGTTTCAAACGCCCTTTACCAAAAACACAAATTTTTCAACTTCAAAATTAGGGATATATCACTGTTTTACCTTTTTTGGGGGGGTAAAAAGAGCCTCTGAAGCCCATCGAGTGCTTTAAAACTGCATTGATTTGGACCTTCAGCATTTTGGTTGCAACTGAAAAGCATTATATGATGAAAAACCCTGGAAGGTTTTCTTCAAAATACTTCATTTCTTTTCCACTGAAGAAGGAAACACATGAACATCTTGGATGGCATTGGGGTGAGTAAATTATCAGGAAACTAATCCTTTAAAGCTTGCCACAAAGAACAGCAAAAGTAATGATTATGAATGTGTCAAAAATAGCAAGGAAATGTAATTGTTTATTAATAAACTAGGTTTTTCTTTGTCATTACCGGCTGCAAAGATGAAGTTGACGATATCCGCAGTCGTGGACGCACCAAGAGAGAAACGCATGTCTTTTCGTTTTTGAATTGTTTAGTATAAAAGTAGACATTTCACGCTTTCTATGGACATATTTCTTGAGTTTCGGTTCATTTATTAGACGCGCTCTAGCCCATGATTAGCACCATATATATTGTCTGCTATGTTAGCATATTATTTATTAAACCCAGACAATTGGCTGATGAAACATTGATCAAACTTAAGATACAATTTTTCCAAACGAAATTCACTTTAAATAAAGGCTTTCAACAAAACAAAACCATCGCCACATTTACAACACAAACACACATTTATACACTTTAACCTCAGATGCTCATCTTGCAAACCATCGCCACATTTACAACACAAACACACATTTATACACTTTAACCTCAGATGCTCATCTTGCGCTGCGGAGCGCCACACCACGGCTTGCGTAATCCCATCGGAAAGCACACGCTAGATGTAGGCGGAAGTCCACGCTGTTCTTACGTTAAAAACAAGGTTAATAAAAACACCACAAAGTGAGAGGAATACACCTGAGAGTGGCTTTATAGTAGGAAGATGTGATTCTAATGGTGTGTGAGTGTGTGTGCACCAAAGGTGAATTTAATTATTTGTGCGAGTAGATTGCATGCAAAGTCAATGCAAAGACGCGAATAGGTGTGAATTCGCACCGGGTGACACATTTGCCGCAAACGCCTCAATTACGCGCAAGTTGAAAAATTTCAACTCGGGTGGAAAATTCGCCCTAAAAGCCAATCAGTGAAGAGCTTATTGACACGTCCGGTTTGACAGGTTATCAAACTGGGCACCTTCATCCTCAAGAAGAAGAAGACGGTGTAATGCACAGAGATGTGTGCACCTATGGATGGTGCTAGGAACCAAGGTTATTATAGTTTTGCATTTTTAAATTCGTTTTTATTTTATCGTTTTCAATTTTGCTACAAATTTCAGTTTAGTTTTGGTTAGTTTTATAAATTGTTTTGCTAGTTTTAGTTTAGTTTTTATTTTGTAAACACATTTCTATTTATTTTTTATACATTTTGTTTCAGTTTTAGTAATTATAGTTTAGCAGAGTTACCAGAACAAAGTGTAAAGACCAAATCAAGATTTGTAATTTCAGCAAAGTTTAATGTTTGCACAGATTAGAGTTTACTCTTGTGCAGACATCTTAATAATAAAAATAAAATAATGGAATACAGATTGTTTTATTTAATGCCATGTTTAATGCTAATTATTATTTTATTGCAGTTTTTCAGTAAGAGTTGTTAGTTTCGTTTAGTTTTACATTTATGATTTTTTAATTTTATTTCAGTAAATTCCGAAAATGTTTTTTGACCAATAGTTTTAGTCTTAGTTTCAGTTTTCGTTTTCAAAAATAACCTTGCTCTGAACCCAGACACATCGGCGCTTGGCTTCCCGGTGTATTTGGGACTTCCACAACAGGTACAGAGCAGCTATAGTTGGTATCTCTAACATGTTTGATGACGGAAATTGGCAGAAAGAAATGAAGTGCTTGAAGACACTCCTCATGTGTGACGCCAAAAAACAAGTTATCCTGCGAGTAAAGCGATGCAAATATTCGCTATTAAAAGCGACACACAGTTTTTCATGTTTAATACTGTAAAGCTACTTGCGTCAAAGCAAGCTATTCTTGCTCTCAATGGGCCCTATTTTAATGATCTGAAACGCAAGTGTAAAAACGCGAAGCGCAAGTAACTTTGTGGGCGGGTCTCGGCGCTGTTGCTATTTTCCCGGCGGGATAAATGGCTCTTGCGCCCGGCGCAAATCTAAAATGGGTTGGTCTGAAGTAGCTTCATTATTCATAGGTGTGGTTTGGGCGTAACGTGAATAAACCAATCCGAGCGTCATCCAACATTCCCTTTAAAAGCAGGTGCGCAAGTTCCATTATGGATTGCTATTATTATGGCGTATTTACCAGGCGCACGCCAGGAGCGGTTCACAGCCGAGGAGACTGATGTGCTAGTAAGAGCAGTGAAAGACAGAGAAGTGAAGTTGTAATGTTGTACATTATGGTAAAGGTGATTTCACAGTCTTTTTTTTTTCAGTCTTTCAGTTTTTTCAGTTTTTCAGTCGATTTTTTTTCCTGGTTCTTGACGGACAAACCAATTTGTCAGATGTCCTTATATACATATATGTCTTGCCACTATTGGGCAAACAGGTCTTATCCTTAATTATTACAATTAGCCTGAATCATTTGTAAGCTAGATTTATGCCTATTTTTTCACATCTTCGTGGCACACCACAATGATTTCCGTCATCTCATGTGTTAATATTTTTTTAGTGTAACAATTTATGATTTGCAAAAATAACTGTTGCATCTGTGTAGATTACATGAGCAAAGTGTATGCGCGTTGTGCACGCTATACATTATGGTCAAGCATGCGCCCTTAAAATAGTTTTTTTCTGGTCAGTGGCGCAATTGTTTAATGGAACAGCAAAATAGCACCAGGGATTGTTTGCGCCGGAACACGCCTCCTTTTTTGCGCTGAACCGCCCAGGGAGCGCAAGTTCATTCACTAGTTTAGCGACGTGCTTCTGTGGAGGGAAAAGCGCGCTTTGCGCGGGTGCAAAATAGGAATGACACATGCGTCGGTGTACAAAGTCAATTGCGCTGGGTGCAAGATAGGGCCCTATGTCTTCAAGCTCAACATCGAACCCCCGAGACACTGACGAATGCGGGGCGGAAATTTCCCTACTTTACACGAAAAGAAGGTGGACAATTGACAATGAGGAGATGACTCTGCTTGAGCCAGGTCACTGAAACAGCCTGGGCTCGATAAATCGTCTTCCTGGAGAGAAGAGGATCTGAGATGGGTAGTGTGAGCACATCTTAATGAGGCACAGATGACGCAGTTCTTACGCCATCCGCCAATAAATCCGCCTTCAGATCACATGGGTGTTCCCACAGCTCTGTGTGAAAGCGAAATACACATGCAAATAGATCAAGTGCAATAGAATAAACACTTCAATGTGTATTGATAGAGTCTGATAGAAGCAACAAAAATAGCCCAGAATCTCAAAACTGACCAGTACATTTGGGTTTATCAAGTGGCCAAAAAGCCCTGGATTCTGCAGTCCAAAGTCCAAGTATTGGAAAAAGTTGTTTCTCCCGCCCCTCATCAGACTCGACGCTCACACGGGTTGCCAGATCGAGACTTTTCAGAAGCATGTTGGTAATCAGACAGTTAATGGTAGCCATATGAGGAAAAACCTACTACGGTCAATGGCTACTGTTACTGCCGCCCAATTCTGGTCTGAGGTTTGAGATTGTGATCATATTACGTGCGCTAGTGATGGCTCAAGTTCAACATCTAACCTAACTGATGGAAAGAAAATAAGAAAAGCAAGTCTTCAGGGTTTCTCACACCCTAACTTACCTATCCTCTCTAACAAAACCAAACATACAAGAGTGGCGCTCACTTCTAAGCTGGTGTGTCTTTACATTACAGTCATTAGGTGTTGCAAAGTGTACGTCGCGTGACATGCTACCTGTCCAGTTTTCCCATGGACCAACGAGACGGTCAATCCACTCAAAAACAGTGTTGGGAGTAACGCGTTACTTTGTAGCGTAATTCCACTACTTATTTAGTAACTAAATATTTTTTTCATTCAAGTAACGCAATTGCAATGACTGAAATTTAAATGAGTTTGTTACTCGCGTTACTCTCTTTTGTGAAAAATGAACGCTTACAGACAAGAAGCTCAGATCTAGGCCCTAGCCTGGCCGTGTTTTTTTTATTTCTTTCTTTGTTATCCTCCCTATTACACATTGTTGCTGCCATTAAAATAGTTCAGTTTTGTTTTTAATGTCAAAGTAGTTATATTTCGTTTAGTTTCTTTATTAAGTTAATTTAGAAAGAAATGTTTGGAGCATTTTTTTGTTTGTTGAATTAAAGTTTTTGTTTTTCAAAGTGACAGCCAGCGGCTGACAATAAGTTAACCCAGTGCTTTAGCATCTCAAATAAACACTTGACTTGTCTTGCCTATAATAAATCAACGCTATCTCACGACCAATTCGTACGTATTTAACGAGGTGGCTAATTCGTACGAATTTGTACATTTTGTCTAAACCCCAGTGACGGGTAGGTTTAGGGGCGGGGTTTGAGGTAGGTCATTCGTACGAATTCATACGAATTTGTCAACTCTTGGTAACTCGTCAAATACGTACGATTTAGCAAAAATTGTACACATTCGTTCGAGTGCGATCGTACAAATTCGTACGAATTAACCATCTCGTACAATATGTACGAATTGCCGTGAGATCTGGTTGAATAAAATCCATAGATATCAAACACTTCAAGAATCACAGTGTTAGTTTAAACTGCTATCCCCACCACCACCAAAAAGGCATTTTTTATAAGTTGAGGTTAAGCGGAGGCGTTCGCAAACGAAACGGGCTACACAAGCTAAAAAAAATACAAATAAAAACATGCAGGTTGTCTTACCTTACACCTCTCCACAAAACAAATAAAATCCGATCTTCAATTCCCTCGCTAAATTTAACGTCGTTCACGTCAACGAAAGCAAAAGATATGAGCTGCATTTTATTTATCAGTTAAAAGATCAAAGACCGCAATATGAGAAAGAGCGAACTAAGCACTGCTGAGATCATTTAGTCTTATTAGTTTTAATGAAGATGATTGTGTTTTTGAGCATATAAGACTTACTTCAGTTTCACTCGGGGCAGGTTGCGTGTTGGCTTGCTTTACTCATTTGCGGCGATGCGTGTTGGACCCTCTGAATTGTTTTTTTTGAGTGATCGGATTTAAATCCGTCTCGGAAAGAATCGCAGAAGGCATTAACATCTGGTCTTTTCACAATTGGATAGATATCAGAGAAAACGAATGAAGTGAGCCGGTGTAAAAAGGCCATAACTCTCCCAGTAGACTCTCCCAGCTGCGCTGAGGGAACGCTGGACACTAAACACTGCACTACTGCTTGATTTGAAGGCCTTTTGCCCTGTTGATTACAATAAATAGGTCTAAAAATTGTTTATTGTGTTTGACTGGTCAGTACTGTTCATATTTACATTTAAAAAGCAGACATAAAAGTAACTTAAAAGTTACTTTCCCTATTAACTAATTACTTTTGATATTCAGTAATTGGTAAAGTAATTCAATTACTTTTAAAATAACTAGTAACTGTAACTAATTACTAATTTTCAGTAACTTGCCCAACACTGCTCAAATCGAAAAGACAACTCACAACTGTACAAAGTAAGTGGATTACTAAGTCACTGACCAAAAGTGGCAGATTACACAATGAACACAAAGAGACAGGAAAGCAAAGCCGTCCCAGCGTCCGTCCTGTCGCTCTTTTAAACCCTGACATGATTAGTAGCGGAAGTCATGACGTCACGCCCGTTGATGAAGACGGACCAATAGCCGTCCCGTGTAGGCGTACCTAAAAAATCGACAGGAGGCGGGAGAAAGAAAGAGAACACACACAGGCACAAACAACTACCGGGACATTACATTAACTCTCTGGTTACAACATTTCAAAGTTGTATCATTTTGGGGCGAACTGTCCCTTTAAGTACATAGTAGTTAAGGCCACCTAATATATAGTTTGGCCAGAACTTTTTGAAAATGGAAAAGTATTTCCGAGGTCAAAGTTATAAGAGGCTACTCAGGGCGATGCACACACACACACTTCTAACGTTCGGTAATTGCTGTAGGAAAACTGCGTTCAATCAAATCATCTGAGCATAGGATGGCTCTTCAAACTCCGATCGCCCCTGCGAACGCTACATCAATAATGAACATCCAGCGGTTCTCCAGGAACTTCAGGCCAGGTCCCACCAATGACTTATTTAATGATCCTCCATCATTGATGTGTGAGGAGTTTAGGACAAGAGAGACGCTTCAGCGTCTGAATATTCAGCAGACGTTCAAAGCCCTGCCAAGTTGACAGAGAATATTTTAGGCCGTTAAATGGGCGTATTTCCTTCCTTCAGGCCTCCATAGCTGAGACTTCTGGAAATTATTCTAAACCGCTTTTCACAATATGCATTATAGATCATAAGAGCAGCTCTGCGTCCAGACAGAAGCGGATTAAAGCATGATAAAAGGGAAAGAAGCACTTCCCATTTAATTGTGCTTCATGTTCAGATTTTATACATGATTTCTAAGCCTCTCGGTTCAAAGCTGCTTCTGTGCACTTTTCGTTTTTCATGAATAGTGATTGTTTTGGTCACAGGAATCACACCAGGACTCTTCAGTTCTGCTGTCCAACCCTCATTGACCACACATGAACTAGCTAATCAAGCTCTTCATGAGCGTCAGTCAGTCACACAGGACCCCTGACCCCCAAACACATCTTCTGAGCCATTCAAAGTGTGCTCGGAAATGTGGCGTTTCTGTTTGGTAGCAGAATTATGTTTGATTAGCTTGCTTAAAAAATTATGGTTCCAACATTATTGATAAAGGATTTGTTCACTTAAACATGAAAATTACCCCATGATTTACTCACTCTCATCCTCTCTATATGAGTTATCTGTACCCCTGGACCGCAACACCAGTCCTGCCTGAGGAGTAAACAATGAGTGCTGATTATTTCTGGCAAAGGATTATGGGTAATGTAGTCTTTGATGGAATGACAGTCCGGGGTGGAGTCCCCTCTGGTGGTAATCAGGTGCACTCTTACTGGTGAATCATGACAAACACATTGTATGTGTACAATTTTTCTTTATTGCCAAAAATCATTAGGATATTAAGATCATGTTCCATGAAGGTATTCTGTAAATTTTCTACCGTAAATATATCATACATTTATTATTAGTAGTAATATGCATTGCTAAGGACTTCATTTGGACAACTTTAAAGGAGATTTTCTCAATATTTAGATTTTTTTGCATCCTCAGATTCCAGATTTTCAAATAGTTTGATCAAATATTGTCCTAACAAACCATACATCAATGGAAAGATTATTCAGCTTTCAAATGACGAACAGATCTCAATTTCCAAAAGTTGACCCTTATAGCCACGTTTCCACCGAAATTACCCGGAACAATTTGTCCCAGGAACTTTTTTTCCATCGTGGTCTAAAGTACCGTAAAGGTTAGTCCGGTGATGTAGGACTGCGCGCAACTTCACAGTTCCAACTGGATTTCGTCCTTTGCAAATTAACTTAATAAAGCCTGAACCTTGTCGTCAGTCCATCTAAAACACACAGAGTACCACCCCAAAGTCCCTTCGTTCCTGGGGTGGAAACACACAGAGTACCACCCCAAAGTCCCTCGTTCCTGAGGTGGAAACACACAGAGTACCACCCCAAAGTCCCTCGTTCCTGGGGTGGAAACACACAGAGTACCCCCCCAAAGTCCCTCATTCCTGGGGTGGAAACACACCGAGAACCCCCCCAAAGTCCCTCGTTCCTGGGGTGGAAACACACAGAGTACCCCCCCAAAGTCCCTCATTCCTGGGGTGGAAACACACAGAGTACCCCCCCAAAGTCCCTCATTCCTGGGGTGGAAACACACAGAGTACCCCCCCAAAGTCCCTCATTCCTGGGGTGGAAACACACAGAGTACCCCCCCAAAGTCCCTCATTCCTGGGGTGGAAACACACAGAGTACCCCCCCAAAGTCCCTCGTTCCTGAGGTGGAAACACACAGAGTACCCCCCCAAAGTCCCTCGTTCCTGAGGTGGAAACACAACGAGTACCACCCCAAAGTCCCTCGTTCCTGAGGTGGAAACACACAGAGTACCCCCCCAAAGTCCCTCATTCCTGAGGTGGAAACACAACGAGTACCCCCCCAAAGTCCCTCATTCCTGGGGTGGAAACACACCGAGTACCCCCCCAAAGTCCCTCATTCCTGGGGTGGAAACACACAGAGTACCACCCCAAAGTCCCTCATTCCTGGGGTGGAAACACACCGAGTACCACCCCAAAGTTCCTCATTCCTGGGGTGGAAACACACCGAGTACCCCCCCAAAGTCCCTCATTCCTGGGGTGGAAACACACAGAGTACCACCCCAAAGTCCCTCATTCCTGGGGTGGAAACACACAGAGTACCACCCCAAAGTCCCTCATTCCTGGGGTGGAAACACACCGAGTACCACCCCAAAGTTCCTCATTCCTGGGGTGGAAACACACAGAGTACCACCCCAAAGTTCCTCATTCCTGGGGTGGAAACACACCGAGTACCCCCCCAAAGTCCCTCATTCCTGGGGTGGAAACACACTGAGTACCCCCCCAAAGTCCCTCATTCCTGAGGTGGAAACACACAGAGTACCACCCCAAAGTCCCTCATTCCTGGGGTGGAAACACACAGAGTACCCCCCCAAAGTCCCTCATTCCTGGGGTGGAAACACACAGAGTACCCCCCCAAAGTCCCTCATTCCTGGGGTGGAAACACACAGAGTACCCCCCCAAAGTCCCTCATTCCTGAGGTGGAAACACACAGAGTACCACCCCAAAGTCCCTCATTCCTGGGGTGGAAACACACAGAGTACCACCCCAAAGTCCCTCATTCCTGGGGTGGAAACACACAGAGTACCCCCCCAAAGTCCCTCATTCCTGGGGTGGAAACACACAGAGTACCCCCCCAAAGTCCCTCGTTCCTGAGGTGGAAACACACAGAGTACCCCCCCAAAGTCCCTCATTCCTGAGGTGGAAACACACAGATTACCACCCCAAAGTCCCTCATTCCTGAGGTGGAAACACACAGATTACCACCCCAAAGTCCCTCATTCCTGGGGTGGAAACACACAGAGTACCCCCCCCCCCCAAAGTCCCTCATTCCTGGGGTGGAAACACACAGAGTACCCCCCCAAAGTCCCTCATTCCTGGGGTGGAAACACACAGAGTACCCCCCCAAAGTCCCTCATTCCTGGGGTGGAAACACACAGAGTACCCCCCCCCCAAAGTCCCTCATTCCTGGGGTGGAAACACACAGAGTACCCCCCCAAAGTCCCTCATTCCTGGGGTGGAAACACACAGAGTACCCCCCCAAAGTCCCTCGTTCCTGAGGTGGAAACACACAGAGTACCCCCCCCCAAAGTCCCTCATTCCTGAGGTGGAAACACAACGAGTACCCCCCCAAAGTCCCTCGTTCCTGAGGTGGAAACACACAGAGTACCCCCCCAAAGTCCCTCATTCCTGAGGTGGAAACACACAGATTACCACCCCAAAGTCCCTCATTCCTGAGGTGGAAACACACAGATTACCACCCCAAAGTCCCTCATTCCTGGGGTGGAAACACACAGAGTACCCCCCCCCCCCCAAAGTCCCTCATTCCTGGGGTGGAAACACACAGAGTACCCCCCCAAAGTCCCTCATTCCTGGGGTGGAAACACACAGAGTACCCCCCCAAAGTCCCTCATTCCTGGGGTGGAAACACACAGAGTACCCCCCCCCCCAAAGTCCCTCATTCCTGGGGTGGAAACACACAGAGTACCCCCCCAAAGTCCCTCATTCCTGGGGTGGAAACACACAGAGTACCCCCCCAAAGTCCCTCGTTCCTGAGGTGGAAACACACAGAGTACCCCCCCCCCAAAGTCCCTCATTCCTGAGGTGGAAACACAACGAGTACCCCCCCAAAGTCCCTCGTTCCTGAGGTGGAAACACACAGAGTACCCCCCCCCCCAAAGTCCCTCATTCCTGAGGTGGAAACACACAGAGTACCCCCCCCCAAAGTCCCTCATTCCTGAGGTGGAAACACACAGAGTACCCCCCCAAAGTCCCTCATTCCTGGGGTGGAAACACACAGAGTACCCCCCCAAAGTCCCTCATTCCTGGGGTGGAAACACACACAGTACCCCCCCAAAGTCCCTCATTCCTGAGGTGGAAACACAACGAGTACCACCCCAAAGTCCCTCTTTCCTGAGGTGGAAACACACAGAATACCCCCCCCAAAGTCCCTCATTCCTGGGGTGGAAACACACAGATTACCACCCCAAAGTCCCTCATTCCTGGGGTGGAAACACACAGAATACCCCCACAAAGTCCCTCATTCCTGGGGTGGAAACACACAGAGTACCACCCCAAAGTCCCTCATTCCTGGGGTGGAAACACACTGAGTACCCCCCCAAAGTCCCTCATTCCTGAGGTGGAAACACACAGAGTACCACCCCAAAGTCCCTCATTCCTGGGGTGGAAACACACTGAGTACCCCCCCAAAGTCCCTCATTCCTGAGGTGGAAACACACAGAGTACCCCCCCAAAGTCCCTCATTCCTGAGGTGGAAACACACAGAGTACCACCCCAAAGTCCCTCATTCCTGGGGTGGAAACACACAGAGTACCCCCCCAAAGTCCCTCATTCCTGGGGTGGAACCACACAGAGTACCCCCCCAAAGTCCCTCATTCCTGGGGTGGAAACACACAGAGTACCCCCCCCAAAGTCCCTCATTCCTGGGGTGGAAACACACAGAGTACCCCCCCAAAGTCCCTCATTCCTGGGGTGGAAACACACAGAGTACCCCCCCCAAAGTCCCTCGTTCCTGAGGTGGAAACACACAGAGTACCCCCCCAAAGTCCCTCATTCCTGAGGTGGAAACACACAGATTACCACCCCAAAGTCCCTCATTCCTGGGGTGGAAACACACAGAGTACCCCCCCAAAGTCCCTCATTCCTGGGGTGGAAACACACAGAGTGCCCCCCCAAAGTCCCTCATTCCTGGGGTGGAAACACACAGAGTACCCCCCCAAAGTCCCTCATTCCTGGGGTGGAAACACACAGAGTACCCCCCCAAAGTCCCTCATTCCTGGGGTGGAAACACACAGAGTACCACCCCAAAGTCCCTGATTCCTGGGGTGGAAACACACAGAGTACCCCCCCAAAGTCCCTCATTCCTGGGGTGGAAACACACAGAGTACCACCCCAAAGTCCCTCATTCCTGGGGTGGAAACACACCGAGTACCCCCCCCTACCCCCCCAAAGTCCCTGATTCCTGGGGTGGAAACACACAGAGTACCCCCCCAAAGTCCCTCATTCCTGGGGTAGAAACACACAGAGTACCCCCCCAAAGTCCCTCATTCCTGAGGTGGAAACACACAGAGTACCCCCCAAAGTCCCTCGTTCCTGAGGTGGAAACACACAGAGTACCCCCCCAAAGTCCCTCGTTCCTGAGGTGGAAACACACAGAGTACCCCCCCAAAGTCCCTCATTCCTGAGGTGGAAACACACAGAGTACCCCCCCAAAGTCCCTCGTTCCTGAGGTGGAAACACACAGAGTACCCCCCCAAAGTCCCTCATTCCTGAGGTGGAAACACAACGAGTACCACCCCAAAGTCCCTCATTCCTGGGGTGGAAACACACAGAGTACCCCCCCAAAGTCCCTCATTCCTGGGGTGGAAACACACCGAGTACCCCCCCCCCCCCCCCCCCCCCAAAGTCCCTCATTCCTGGGGTGGAAACACACAGAGTACCACCCCAAAGTCCCTCATTCCTGAGGTGGAAACACAACGAGTACCACCCCAAAGTCCCTCATTCCTGGGGTGGAAACACACAGAGTACCCCCCCCCCCCCCAAAGTCCCTCGTTCCTGGGGTGGAAACACACCGAGTACCCCCCCCCCCCAAAGTCCCTCGTTCCTGAGGGGGAAACACACAGAGTACCCCCCCCCCCCAAAGTCCCTCATTCATGGGGTGGAAACACACAGAGTACCCCCCCCCCCAAAGTCCCTCATTCCTGGGGTAGAAGCACACAGAGTACCCCCCCCCCCCAAAGTCCCTCATTCCTGGGGTAGAAGCACACAGAGTACCCCCCCCCCCCCCCCAAAGTCCCTCATTCCTGGGGTGGAAACACACCGAGTACCCCCCCCCCCCAAAGTCCCTCATTCCTGGGGTAGAAGCACACAGAGTACCACCCCAAAGTCCCTCATTCCTGGGGTGGAAACACACAGAGTACCCCCCCCCCCCCAAAGTCCCTCATTCCTGGGGTGGAAACACACCGAGTACCCCCCTCCCCCAAAGTCCCTCATTCCTGGGGTAGAAGCACACAGAGTACCCCCCCCCCCAAAGTCCCTCATTCCTGGGGTAGAAGCACACAGAGTACCCCCCCCCCCCCCCAAAGTCATTCATTCCTGGGGTGGAAACACACCGAGTACCCCCCCCCCCCCCCCAAAGTCCCTCATTCCTGGGGTAGAAGCACACAGAGTACCCCCCCCCCCCCAAAGTCCTTCATTCCTGGGGTGGAAACACACCGAGTACCCCCCCCCCCCCCCCCAGAGTCCCTCATTCCTGGGGTGGAAACACACCGAGTACCCCCCCCCCCCCAAAGTCCTTCATTCCTGGGGTGGAAACACACCGAGTACCCCCCCCCCCCCCCCAAAGTCCCTCATTCCTGAGGTGGAAACACACCGAGTACCCCCCCCAAAGTCCCTCATTCCTGGGGTGGAAACACACAGAGTACCCCCCCCAAAGTCCCTCATTCCTGGGGTGGAAACACACAGAGTACCCCCCCCCCCCCCCAAAGTCCCTCATTCCTGGGGTGGAAACACACAGAGTACCCCCCCCCCCCCCCCCAAAGTCCCTCATTCCTGAGGTGGAAACACACAGAGTACCACCCCAAAGTCCCTCATTCCTGGGGTGGAAACACACAGAGTACCCCCCCAAAGTCCCTCATTCCTGGGGTGGAAACACACAGTGTACCCCCCCAAAGTCCCTCATTCCTGGGGTGGAAACACACAGAGTACCCCCCCAAAGTCCCTCATTCCTGGGGTGGAAACACACAGTGTACCCCCCCAAAGTCCCTCATTCCTGGGGTGGAAACACACAGAGTACCACCCCAAAGTCCCTCATTCCTGGGGTGGAAACACACAGAGTACCACCCCCCCCCCCCCCCCCCAAAGTCCCTCATTCCTGGGGTGGAAACACACAGAGTACCACCCCCCCCCCCCCAAAGTCCCTCATTCCTGGGGTGGAAACACACAGTGTACCCCCCCAAAGTCCCTCATTCCTGAGGTGGAAACACACAGAGTACCACCCCAAAGTCCCTCATTCCTGGGGTGGAAACACACAGAGTACCCCCCCCCCCCCCCAAAGTCCCTCATTCCTGGGGTGGAAACACACAGAGTACCACCCCAAAGTCCCTCATTCCTGGGGTGGAAACACACAGAGTACCACCCCCCCCCCTCCCACACAGTCCCTCACTCCTGGGGTGGAAACACACAGAGTACCACCCCCCCCCCCCAAAGTCCCTCATTCCTGGGGTGGAAACACACAGAGTATCGATCCCCCCCCCCCCGCCCCCCAAAATTCCCTCATTCCTGGGGTAGAAACACACAGAGTACCCCCCCCCCCAAAGTCCCTCATTCCTGGGGTAGAAGCACACAGAGTACCCCCCCCCCCCCCCAAAGTCCCTCATTCCTGGGGTGGAAACACACTGAGTACCACCCCAAAGTCCCTCGTTCCTGAGGTGGAAACACACAGAGTACCCCCCCCCCCCCCCCAAAGTCCCTCGTTCCTGAGGTGGAAACACACAGAGTACCCCCCCAAAGTCCCTCATTCCTGGGGTGGAAACACACTGAGTACCCCCCCAAAGTCCCTCATTCCTGGGGTGGAAACACACTGAGTACCCCCCCCCCCCCAAAGTCCCTCATTCCTGGGGTGTAAACACACAGAGTACCCCCCCAAAGTCCCTCATTCCTGGGGTGGAAACACACAGAGTACCCCCCCAAAGTCCCTCATTCCTGGGGTGGAAACACACTGAGTACCCCCCCAAAGTCCCTCATTCCTGAGGTGGAAACACACTGAGTACCCCCCCCCCCCCAAAGTCCCTCATTC
>NC_137107.1:3574993-3619993 GCF_949357685.1 Gobio gobio
CCACTGTTTAACTCTGGGGGAGACGGAAAATGAGCCTATTGTTATTTTCTGTTTTTTTGGTGTCACTAATTACGTAGTTTTTTTCTTGGGTTAATTAGTAATTATATTACCTTGTGTTCTTGTAAAGATTTGTTTATATTTCCTCTTCCTTTGATTGTTTCCTTCATTATTATACCTACTTTTTGGTACTTATATTTTCACTTTGGTATAATAAATCAATAAAGTGTGTGTGTTATCTCTTGCCACCTTCACTGCAAACTTTGCCATAACCTCAATGTTACTACTTCTGATCTTTGATTCGAATAAGGAGTCGTAACACAGATTACCAGATGACGGACACACAAAATGAGGTCAATTTTCTGGCTAAAAGGTCAGTTTTAGGATTTAAGAATCGATACTGGTTCATCAAAATGAAGATCAAATAAAATCGATTGATCCATATTGCTTGTCTGATGAAACGTTGAATCCTGTAGACTGAGAGGACAATTACAGATCATACTGTTTACTCCTCCGACTGCTTTCCCTTTTCTATTACGGGACACGCAGGGAAAACAGATTTGAATGTGATGACTTTGACTGCGGTCACGAGAGACACACGCGGTAATCCATATAAATACTAAAGAAAGACGTAACAGTGTCAGGAAACAAGGATCTGAGCCAAACATCCCTGGACTAAAGTCAACCAGTCCCTCCAGGATTTTGCAGGACTTTTTTCAAATTTTTGTGGCCCAAAATTACTGATTTTCTCAAATTTGTGTCTTTTCTGACCTCAAGAACCAGTGGGCTCTGTAATTTTTAAAGGGAGAGCTCTGATAATAACTTAAAAATATAATTTCAACATTTTATTTCAAATGTAACACCAAATAAAACAAAAAGTTATATTATAGTATTTCCCACAGGATTTTATGAAGCTATGGGGGGTCTGGGGGCATATGAAAATGTTGTGTATTTTAAAGGTATCTATCGTATTTGTATATATAATGTATCAGGATTTTGAGGCGTGTTTATTTGTCCATCTCTCAATCATCATAGGCCTCATTGAGTTGGGTTTTGCCACCCCACAATAAAAATGATTGAGCTTTCATCATTAAACTAGGTATTTAAATGTCAACTTACCAAGATATATTATTATGATATGTATATGCATTTATTTAAGATCATACTATATGGGCCATAAAAGCCTGATGTACCAAATATATGACAAAACATAAAACACATGCTTTTATATTTTGTCAAAGTTTTTTATTTTCGGACTATTTAATTATTTCAGGCTTTACAGGGTTGATAACAATAGAGTTTTTTATAATAGAGCAAAAAGATTCTTTTTTTGAGGTGTATTTACAGTACAGAAGCAGGAAGTAACAGCACACATTTAGGGTCAAAAGTCAAGGGTCGCATGATGTGAAAGAACCTTAACCCTCTGGTGCTCTTCGTTTAGGGGTTGCATTGGTCATCTTCCCGGTCATAAGTGACCGGACACCTAAAACTTAAACTTCCTCCACCCCAGTAAAACCAATGCAATTTATTTTTCTTCAATAATATTTTTTCTTTTTAATTTTGTATTTTGAGATGATTTGATGGTATTTTTTTAATATTTATGCAATAGTTATGGTCTATTTTAGCCATTGAAAATGATACACAATTTTTTTTTTAAATTATTATTATTTTAATTATTGCAGTATTTCAGGTTAAAATAGAGACTAGGCCTTCAGATTAGCGCCTTGGAATTATTCAAGAAATTATGCAACCATGTGTGTAATCACTAGAGGTCTCTATTGAAAGGCTTGAGAATTCACTAGTTCTGTTTTGAACAAATTTGATGATTTTTTTGCATGCGAATGCATGTATGATTATCTATATCTGCAATGGACTGAAGCAGAGGATTTTTTAGGATTTAGTTTATCATTAATGGTAGATAATTCTGCAAATGCGTTTTCTGCAAAAAAATTGGTTAAAGATCTTAACATTATTTTAACATCGTTAATATTATCATCAGAGAACCCTACAGACACATTGTACAGCAGTTTAGAAAAATTGCAAGCTCCTCCGAATTGTGCGGAGTTAACTTGATTTTGCGTTAAATTCTGCGATCGCGTAATCCTGGAGGGACTGCTCAACAGGACTGTGCCATTTAGGGTGGGTTGTAACAACAAGGGTTAAATTAAGCACAGTTTAGAGCTAATCTAGGATTTGTTGCTCTAGACTTTATTTTAAATCGAGTTGTGTTGCAGCACTTAATTTTAAACCCAGATTAACAAATCGGGGATTAGAATTTAACCTGCGATTAAAACCAGATACATTTCCGCCGCCATGATGGATTCGCCATTGATAGCAACAATACTAATATTCAATTTCCTTCTTTATTGACCACCAGAAACTCTCTCTCTGACATAAGTAGCTCTTGCCGATAAAGTAAATAAACTTGTAAAATGTCAGCGCCGCCCATTCCGTTTGATCGCCGCGCACCAGCCCCGCGTGGATGCTCAATGCGCTTTATTTTTCATTTTTATTAGTAATAAACGCCTGAGACCTGACGACACACCCACTGTTTCTATCTCTGTTCAATCATCTGCATAGTTTAATTGTAGGGGCACCTCCTCACATGTCAATTTAAAGAGAGTTTAAAAATTATGGAGCAACAGGATTTAAGTGAATCTATCTTAAATATAAATTAAATCCAGGATCAAAATGATGGTTTAAATGTAAACCTGCTCATTTTTAAACAGGGTTTAAAGTTTAGTACAACAGAATTATTAGATAAACCTTGATTTAATCTAGATTTAAGATTAATCCTTGTTGGTGCAACCCATCCTTAGTTTCTTCAATGAATGAGTTCCAACTATGTTGGAGTATCATTACGGTTTGTCAGCATGCCTCGCCTTCTTAATATACTTGACTAAAAAGGATGGCTTTATTTCGGAGGTGTTTCCTTCCAGACGGGCGATTCTAACTCTATAAGAAAATCCCCCTCCTTCAGCAGATGTTCTTACAGTCGTTAGAAATGTAACTTCGGTGTTATAAAACAAGCAGAGCAACCGTTAAACTTAATGAGTCCCAAAAGATGACAACTTACTGTCATTGATTCCCACCCAAAAACACCTCAGACCCCAGAGGGTTAACGGTTGGCAACAATGGTGTTCTTTGGCTTTCTCTAAAGTGAAACTCAGATTTGGTAGGAAATAAAAGCCATCCCTTTATTCACCGGAGGGGTTACACCACTATGTAAGGACTCCAAATTGCATCCCCATGTTAATTATACAGCCCTTGCTATTAACCCTCTGTTAAGCTCATCGTTTGATTAAATTACATTGGAGACTGGCTCACAGTGTGTTGTGATGACATTTAGCAAGTGTACACCAGTGATTTGTGCATCTCAACAAGCTTATCTGTGCTCACTGAGCTGACAGGACAAAAATGTGTTATATATAGTAAATCGAAAAGTGAGACACATGCAAGGAGACAATTGAATATTTTGGGAATAAGCTCTGTTCATATCAGCCAGCGCAGTTTTTAGCAGTGCCTTGTGCTGAACATTTTAAAGATAATAGTTTGAGCCTGTGGGATTTACTGGAGCGTCTCAATAATGCTGCAAGAACAAAATCAATGCCCAGGTTTAATGACATTTTATGTGAAATAACATTGTATCTAAAATGCTGTCTTGTTTTTGAGTAACTAAATGGTGAGTACTAACCCTTATGAGCATAATATGGCCTAATTATGTGATCTGTTTGATGAACTGACTGCAGAACAGTTCTCCATATGGAAGTATTGTATGCATGTGTAATGGCCAGCTAGTAAGAGCTGTGCGAGTAAACCTCACTCCCCTGGCCTTACAAAGCGAATTAGACACTAACGCTATTAGCTGCGGTCTTTAGCATTCTTGTTCGAGCCTGCTTCCCATGCCGAAAACACCGGTTCAAATCCTGCTCAGGCAATGTAAGTATGACCAGTTACATTGGTGCCAAGACCCGGAGGGGAGTGAGGTTTAGTGTGTGAGCGTAATGGAGGCCAGCTAGTAAGAGCTGTGTGAGTAAACCGCACTCCCCTGTCTTCAAAAGGCGCATTAGCGACTGATGCTATAGCCTGTGTTTTTTAGCATCCTTGTTAGTGTGCCCACCTCCCACACCAGAAACAATGATTTGAATCCTGCCTGGAGCAATGTGATGGGAGTGGAGTTTAGGGGAGTGAGTGTAATGGAGGCCAGCTAGTTTACTTAGGTTTACTGTGTGAGTAAACCTCACTCCCCTGGCTCCAAGAAGCGCACTAGCGACTGACGCTATAGACTGCGTTCTTTAGCATCCTTGTGAGTGTGCCCTGCTTCCATGCCGGAAACAGTGGTTTGAATCCTGCTCAGATCTGTGTGAGTAGGACCAGTTACATTGGTGCCATGACCCGGATGGGAGTGAGGTTTAGGGGGGTGAGTGTAATGGAGGCCAGCTAGTAAGAAATGTGTGTGTAAACCTCACTCCCCTAATCTCAAGAGCCGCATTAGCAACTGACGCTATAGGCGGCCTTTAGTGTCCTTGTTAGCACTGTCGCTTCCCATGTCGGAAACGCTGGTTCGAATCCTGCTCAGAGCTGTGTGATGGGAGTGAGGTTTAGGGGAGTGAGTGTAATGGAGGCAAGCTAGTTTACTTAGATTTACTGTGTGAGTAAACCTCACTCCTCTGGCTTCAAGAGGCGCACTAGCGACTAATGCTATAGGCTGTGTTCTTTAGCATCCTTGTTAGTTTGCCCGCCTCCCACACCAGAAACAATGGTTTGAATCCTGCTCGGAGCAATGGGATGGGAGGGAGGTCTGGGGCGTGAGTGTAATGGAGGCCAGCTTGTAAGAGCTGTGTGAGTAAACCTCACTCCCCTGGCTTCAAGAGGTGCATTAGCGACTGACGTTATAGGCTGTGGTCCTTGTTAGTGTGCCCGCCTCCCATACCGGAAACGCTGGTTTAAATCCTGCTCAGGGCAGTGAGAGTAGGACCAGTTACATTAGTGTATGAGCTAGTAAGAGCTGTGTGAGTAAACCTCACTCCCCTGATCTCAAGAGGCACACTAGCGACTGACGCTATAAGCTATGGCCTTAAGTGTTCTTGTTAGCAGTCCCACTTCCCATGTTGGAAACGGTGGTTTGAATCCTGCTCAGAGCTGTGTGAGTAGGACCAGTCACATTGGTGCCGTGACCCGGATGGATGTGATGTTTAGGGGCGTAAGTGTAACAGAAGCGAGCTGGTAAGAGCGATGTAAATAAAATTCACTCCCCTGGCATCACGAGGCATATTAGACACAGATGCTATAGGCTGTGGTCTTTATCATCTTTGTTAGAGCCTGATTGATCTGATTTCCATGCCGGAAAAGCTGGTTTGAATCCTGCTCAGGTCAATGTGAGTAGGACCAGTCACAATGGTGCCGTGACCCGGATGGGAGTGAGGTTTAGTGGAGTGAGTGTAATGGAGGCAAGCTAGTTTACTGTGTGAGTAAACCTCACTCCCCTGGCTCCAAGACACGCACTAGCGACTGACGCTATAGCCTGCGTTCTTTAGCATCCTTGTTAGTGTGCCCGCCTCTCACACCAGAAGTTAGTTAAACTTTATTGTCCTTAAAGGCAATTCTTTGTATAGACAGCAGTAGGAACAGTAGTATACACATACACATATTAACAACACAACACAACACATCAATTACCTTGAATTACAGAAAAATCGTTTAAAAACTTAATTGCCGCCGGTATAAAAGAATTTCTATATCTATTTGACTTACACAAGGGGAGTCTAAATCTCCGCCCTGAAGGAAGGAGTTGAAATTCAGCATACAATGGATGAGTAACATCAGAAAGCACTACCTGGCCCTTCCTAATTGTCCTGCACTCATAAATCTGTGAGATAGTCCTTAAATCGGTCCCCACTATCTTACTGCACATTGTCACAATGCTTGTCAGCTTCCTCCTGTTCTTTAAATTAAGGTTACCATACCAGCAGACGATGGAAAAACTTAAAATGGCTTCAATGAAGCATGTATAAAACATTTTCATAAAAGAAACATCCATGTTAAAAAGTCGAAGTTTCCTTAAAAAATGCATACGCTGAAGAGCTTTTCCTCTAATTATATCGGTGTTTTCCTCAAATTGTAATTTATCGTCGATTATAGTCCCTAAATATTTATATTGTTTGACTACTTCTACCTGCTGTCCCTTTATGATAGATGGCAACACAGGTGCAGAGCTCTTCTTACGGAAGTCAATAAGCATCTCTTTTGTTTTTGAAGCATTAATATTTAAAAATGAATCATCACACCATTGAATAAAATTATCGATCACTGGCCCAACATCTGGCTCAGACTCAGTGAGAAGAGACACAATCACAGAGTCGTCCGCAAATTTAACAATGTGTCTCCCATTAAAAACACTACGACAATCATCGGTGTATAAAGAAAACAAAAGAGGAGACAAAACGCAACCTTGTGGCGTACCCGTGGAGGACATCAAAATATTCGACACCACTCCATTGACCCTTACTCTTTGGGATCTATTAGTTAAAAAATCCACCAGCCAGCACACAGTATTTAGATCTAGTTTAAAAGTATCAATCAATTTCTTTGCCAAAATGTGAGGCTGAACACAATTAAAAGCAGAAGAAAAATCTATAAAAAGCAAACGTGCATTACTTTTCTTGCCTTCTAAATGTCCTAAAATCATATTCAACAAGGTACAAGTGGCATCATCAACTCCTCTACCAGATCTATATGCAAACTGCATAGGATCAAGTGCTGGCTAGGGTTAAAATCTCCTTCCTTACTATTTTTTCAAAAGATTTCATAATCAAGGAGGTTAATGCAACAGGCCTGTAGTCTTTAAGAGAAGAAGAATTTCTCTTTTTCGCAATTGGTACCACAATGGCATCTTTCCATAAACGAGGGACCTTAGAAAATTTTAATGATTCATTAAAAATAAATGAATAAATCCCTGAGAGCTGCTCTGCACAGTTTTTCAACAACCTACCACCAATGTGGTCAGGGCCTGGACTCTTTCTAACCTTGACCTGACTAAAACAGCTACGTACATCAGCCTCATTAATTTGAATTTTAACAGGAGTGTTCTGAGTCACAGAATTTCCCCTATATTCAGACAATTCTCTTGAAAAATCATGATTGTCAAAACGTACATAAAACGAATTAAAAGCATCTGCTAATTCATAATCAGATTTCCCTCCAAAACGAATACATTTTCTCTTCTGTTTAGTTCCGATAATAGACTTCACTCCGTCCCAAGCTACATGAGACTTTCCATTTCCTTGTACCGCAATTTTGCTAATTTCACCTCATTTCTAACTTGTTTATTGGCCTCTTTGTACCGAATACTATCGCCTTGTTTAAAATAAATATTCCTTAAGTTAATAGAATTTTTAACTTGTTTAGTAATCCAAGGCTTATTGTTTGGAAAAACTATACATTCTTTTTTATGAATTACCAAGTCTTCACAAAATTCGATGTAGCTAGTCACAGTTTCAGTAAGATCGTCTAAGTCAGTACATTCGGATTTGAACAAGTCCCAATCAGTACATTCAAAGCATCCCATCAACTCTTGAATTGAGTCTTCAGACCAAACAGGAACTAATTTCTTCTCTGTTTTTTCCCTTTTTAAAACAGGTTTATAAGTAGGGGCTAGATAAACAACATGGTGGTCAGACTTGCCCAAAGGGGCTCTTAATGACGACTTATATGCCCCCTTAATAGACCCATAACAAAGATCCAAACATTTTCCATATCTGGTAGGACAGTCCACATATTGTTCAAAATGTATAAGTGATGTCTTCATTTTACAATGATTAAAATCTCCCATCACAATATTAGGTGCATCAGGGGAGATGCTTTGAAGCCGGTGTACCACTTTACATAAAATATCCGAGGCATTTTCCACATTAGCCTTTGGGTGGATATATACAACAGAAATAAATATTTGTGGAAACTCCCGGGGCAAGTAGAAGGGGCGGAGTGAAATCGACAACAGTTCAATATCGGGAGTACACACAGATTCTCTCAAAATCACAGACCTGCACCAACGCTGGTTAACATAGATGCATACCCCTCCACCCAAGGATTTTCCCGTTACAGCGGCATCCCTGTCCAACCGCACTGGAACACCGAAGCCATCGATTTCCAAATCAGAGTCTAAGTCATGTTCTTTAAGCCAAGTCTCAGTCAGGGAAATAACACATGCATTTCTATAATCAGAAATAAACTGGACGAATTACAAGCAAATGTCCGGTTTATTTCTGATTATAGAAATGCATGTGTTATTTCCCTGACTGAGACTTGGCAATTGGCCAGGATTATTGAAGGGAGTGGAATGCGATTCAATCGCTGTTTACGTAGTCTCTGCCGCAATCCCCCTTTCTTCCCCCGCTTCCTCACCTTCTGGCCAGCAGTCTTTTCTGTACGCACACTGGGAAACTCACTCCTTAAGATTTCTGCAGGCCAGTCGAGGATTTGATCCAACACGCCGTAGTCAGAAGCACGGAACTGCACAAGGAAGTCATGACTCTCGCTGTCTCGCTCTCGCTGTCCTCTCGCAAAATAGCCGAGGAATAGGCAAATAATCAGCAGGTTCGCAAACGTGCGATACGTGCGATATATCATCATGATAGTTCAGTATACACAATCCAATCCAAAAAGGACGAACAAGCAAACAAACAAACAAACAAACGTGTTACTACGTTGACGCTACTGCTTCCACAGGTCGCCACAGTGCAGCGCCCCCGGAAGGAACAATGTTTGAATCCTGCTCCGAGCAATGTGATGGGAGTGAGGTTTGGGGAGTGAGTGTAATGGAGGCCAGCTAGTAAGAGATGTGTGTGTAAACCTCACTCCCCTGATCTCAAGAGCCGCACTAGCGACTGACGTTATAGGCTGCGGTCCTCCCATGCCGGAAGCGCTCGGAACGGTGCGAGTAAATCCGGAGGGGTTACACATATGTTTTGTGTATATACTGCTTTGGGAGGGGAATTCTGTAGGGTGCATGTGTACTTTGAGGCACCTCTAAAATGAAATGGTATATTCCTTTAAAAGACTAAGTGATGCAGACAAAAAATAAACTACTTTACAGGCCTCTTTTATAAAAATGTATAGAAAGCGTCCAACATTTGAACTTACGATAATTTTTCGAAAATGCATACGTGTTATTCAGAGAATGTGTGTACACCGCTCTTCCAGTAGTGAAATGTATAAATCGGAAGGAAAAGCCTGACGTGGCGCTAAGCACTTTTCCATTTTAGCGTTAGTTGAAATCTGTGTGTACACACACGTTATAAATGAGGCCCTACACGTCTCACTTAGTAGTCAATATTGTGCTTTTGTCTAGTGATGCAATAACGTGCAACTGTGCTCTATCAAGGACTTGAATGTTAATCAGCTTTTACAATCCACTATGACGATCTTTTTGTCTTTTTCTAATTGGATTAACCATGAGACAAACGGGTCTTTTATTTTCAGAGACAGAACAGGTTTCTATGTGCACGGCTGTATGCTCCACTTATCTGTTATTCCACAGGTGAATTCCATTAGCGACTGTTATCTGCTGTCTCTCATTTGAGTGTTTACTGGAGGAAAACATACTCAGCGGAGTAAAATATCAACATCCCCCGGAAGCACTCGTGAACCTGTCCTTGTGATTTACAACTCATCTTAATTGCAGATGAAATTCACAGAGAGACTGTTCTCACACGTGGAATGGCTCTGTCTTCTTGTGAATCCTAATGGTCACAAATGTAAATTGGCTCCTCACAGCTCAGTGTCCGTAAGCAATCATCTTTTCTTAACTCTGCCTCAGAAGGAGTTATAAATAAAGATCCCAGAGGGAAATGATGAGCTGTGTTTCCATCCGCCTATTTATATGCGCATTTTGGGATATAGCAGAAAAAACACTGGATGGAAATGCCAAAATGCGAATAAATGTACATAAAAATGTGTGCGCTCAATTGAGTTGGATACATTTTTTATCCGATAAGAAAACATGCGCATAAACTATGATGGAAACACATTTAGCTACCGAATAAATTCCTTGATGCGCATCAAAAAAACCATTTGACTTTGTGATGGGACGGCATAAATGGACTAACCAGCGGACCGATATCGTTGCACAGCTTCTGAATTGCCTGAGAAAGTCTGTCGGCAAAGTGGTTCAATAAACAGTTGTGGTCATTGGTAAATATGATCAAATACAGCTATAAAAATAAATCTACACTGTTTGTTCTTTTGATCTTTCATTAAAAAATGGCAAAAATCAAACCTTTCATTGAAGTAAATTAATTGAAAGTGGGGGGAAATAAATGCTTTTCTCCAAAACATGTGGGCCACAATTATTGGCACCCATTTTTTAGCACACCAGGGTGACTAGGAACATGAAATTGTCCAGCAACAATGTCTCGTTTCACACGAGTATATATATGAGGAAACACAAAGGCCAAATTCACTCGATCATTCTTCACAATGAGTAAAACCACAGAATATAGTTCTGGGGGCGTATTACAGAAACGTTCTATCTTAGGTCTTAATTTAAGATATGATTTAGGATTAATTTAGGATTTTTCACAATTTCGTATATAAATCTTAACTTGATTTAGGATTCTTATCCTATCTTACAAAATCTCATCTTATCTGTAGTTAGGAAATCTTAAACCGCTCCATCGAGTTCGGTAATCAACTGTCAGGTCTGTTACCAAGCAACCAACAACACGCAAACTGCTTCTGAGGTAAAGCTAAAATCAAAATGGAGAAACAACGGCGTGCTTTTAATTCCAGTGCGGCAGAAATTGAAATTTTGATAAGCTCAGTTGAAAAGTTAAAGCCTGTTTTATAAATCACCTTTTGCCAAAAAAGAAAGTATAAGGCGTTAGTCACTTGAAGAATGAACTGGCATAAAGTTGGTTTGACGTTATTAGATGTTCGATATGCGCAAATTTAGGGACCGTCTCTAAAGTTACATACAACATTGGTAAACACATTTCTAACTTCAATAGCATTTGAAAGAAATGACTTACAGTATCAAAACCAACTGTAAAGTGTTCATCTAGGTGTCAGCTATGATGCACATCTTTTACATATTCCGTTCAATTGCTATTGAAGTTAGAAATGTGTAGGTACCGATGTCGTATGTAACTTTAGAGACGGTCCTTAAATTTGCAAATATCGAACGTCCAGCGTCAAACCAACTTTGTGCCAGTGAAGAACGACCGGTAATGCTCCGTGACGGCTCGTTGGCCTCTGTAATGTTGGTCGCAATTTGTCAACTAACTGCAAAACTAACTATAATTATTTACAAGCATTTTACCATCAAGGCACAGCACATCCTCTGGGTCCTCCAAAAGTATCTCCACCATCACACATCGCTGCTCTTCATCTTATATAATTAATAAAAGGCTTTTGTACTGTGATTTTTACTGTTGGATTTCAAAAAGGTTTGAAGTGAGAACACCAGTGGGGTTTTCCTAAAGTTAAGACAGCTTTTAGGATTTTGTGTCGAGTTAGGATGCTTCTGTAATACCCGTTTCCTATCCATAGTTAAGATAAGATTATGCACTTAAGAAATGTCATTCTGTCCTTAATGCAGCCCTAACTGAAATTGCCATGGTTACCAAACAGATAAGATAGGATTCTAAAGTTAAGATGTTTCTGTAATACACCCCCTGATGTGCAGCAAAAGATTGTTGAGCTTCACAAAACAGAAAGTGGCTGTAAGAAAACAGCTAAAGCATTGAAAATCCCCATTTCCACCATCAGGGCAATAATGAAGAAGTTCCACTCAACTAAAGATGTTCTGAATCTGGAAGAGGACGTGTGTTTATATCGTTCTAATGCACGAGAGGAGGAGAGTTTGAGTGGACAAACACTCTCCAAGATCACAGATGGAGAATTGCAGAGATTGAGTCTTGGGCTCAGAAAGACTAAAACATGTATCAGCCCCTACATCCCCACATGTTGTTTGGGAGGGTTTCCAGAACAATCCTCCTCGCTCTTCCAGAAACAAACTCCAGCATATTCAGTGGTCAGACACGACTGGAGCTTCAGATGGAGCTGGTCCTGTGGTCAGATGACACTAAAGTAAGAGCTTTTTGGCAGCAACACACCAGATGGGATAAAACACACCCCATGCCCACGGTTAAATACACCACCGGATCTTTAATGTTGTGGGCCTATTTTTTTGTTGGAGGTCCTGGACTTCTTGTTCAGATTCGTGTTATCATGGATTCGAGCAAATACCAGCACATAAAAAATCAAAACCTGACGGCTTCTGCTAGAAAGTCTTATAATGGGCCGTGGTTGGATCTTCCATCAGGACAATGATCCAAAACAAACATCAAATGTGTCACAGAGCACAAAATGAAGCTTCTGTCATGGCCGTCCCAGTCCCTGACCTGAGCCCTATAGAGAATGAGTGATGAACTGAAGAGAAGAGCTGGGAATCTGAAGGATGTGGAGAGATTCTGTATGGAGGAAGGAATGCTCTCTGATCTCCAAACTCATCAGGCTTTATAGGAAAAAACTCTTGGTTATCTTGGGAAAAGGAGGTTGCAAAAAGTATTTAAAGGGTTAGTTCACCCAAAAATGAAAATTCTGTCATTAATTACTTACCCTCATGTCGTTCGACACCCGCAAGACCATCTTCGGAACACAAATGAAGATATTTTAATTTGTTATTCGACGGCTCAGAAAGGCCTCCATTTGCTCAATGCACTTTACACTCTCAAGACCCATAAAAGGCATTAAAGACGTTGTTACAAAGTCCATCTCACTACAGCGGTTCTACTATAACTTTATGAAGCGACAAGAATAGTTTTTGTGCCAAAAAAACCCTAAATAACGACTTATATAGTGATGACCGATTCCAAAACACTGCATCATGAAGCTTCGAAGTGTTATGAATCAGTGAGTCGATTCAGCGGTTTGGATCGCCAAAGTCATGTGATTTCAGCAGTTTGGCGGTTTAACTATTTGACTCGCTGATTCATAACGTTTTGAAGCTTCATGATGCCGTGTTTTGAAATCGGTCATCGCTATATAAGTCGTTCTTAAGGTTTTTTTGCGCACAAAAACTATTCTCTTCGCTTCATAAAGTTATAGTAGAACCACTGTAGTGAGATGGACTTTGTATCAACGTCTTTAGTAGCTTGTATGGGTCTTGAGAGTGTAAAGTGCATTGAGCCAATGGAGGCCTTTCAGAGCCATCGGATTTCAACTAAAATATCTTCATATGTGTCTGAAGATGAACGAAGGTCTTACGGGTGTCCAACCACATGAGAGGGAAGTCATTAATGACAGAATTTTCATTTTGGGGTGAACTAACCCTTTAATAAAAAGGTGCCAATAATTGTGACCATTGTGTTTTGGAGAAAAGCACTTATTTCAAAATGAGATTTACCCCCCACTTTTGATTCTTTTACTTCAATGAAAGGTTCGATTTTTGCAATTTTTTTGAATAAAAAGTCAAAAGGATAAACAATGCAGATTTATTTTTTGCAGCCATCTTTGTTCATATTTACCAGGGTTGCCAATAATTCTGACCACAACTGTAATTGAGCTATCGGTAAGCCCCTCCCCTCGAACGCAGATGAGCCAATAGCAGTTGAGTATCAGTTGCGCTGGGACCGGAACTCGGACATCTTTAGGTTTCAGCGCCATAGAGAAACATTGGAAAATCCAAAGCTCTCATTGGTTTGATGGTGTTTATGCTACAAAAATGCTCAAATGTCTTCCCTGAGGTCCTGTAACACTGACTCCAGCGATCCTGAGAGGATTTTGTGTTTGTCATACTCTGGTTAAGTTACGATTAAAGTCCCTGCTAACATACAAACCGAAATAACTAACTGTTCTCACGTCATGTAACACTGTAACTTAGGTCAAAAACACGAAGGTCTACATTTCAGTGCCTCTCCATATTAAACTGGTTATATGTAAATTAATTTAATTTTAGATATGTTTAAGGTCTACATTATCTGTCCTACTAAGGAGGACTCCTATTTTGATGGGAATTATAGTTTACGGGTAAGTTAGTGAAAGGAAGAGCTCGCACGCAGTTTATCGGAGTTGTTTTGCAGATACAACGTTTACCAGTTATTAACTGCACCCCCGAAAAGGCATACGGTCTGTGTATGTGTGTGTTTACTGTTAGTTGTTTGAGTGTTTTTGTGTAATTTGCTGTGAACATGGAATGGAGAGAGATAGTTTGTGAATGAGACGTTAATGCGCACTTCTTATGCTTTGTTTGTTCAGCTCTAACAATGATTTTTTTTGAGTGAAAAAGGACATAATAAACTTGATAAACCATCAGTAAAGTTTGGCCATCATTCAGACGGGAAATACGCTACATTCTGTGTCCAAAGACATCTTAGGATAAGGTTTTCACACTGACAGCTGTCATTGTAAGATATAGCAACTCCGTTTGTTTGTCCGAGTTAGCAACAGTAACTAAGGGGGGCGGGGCTTACCGATCGGTCAATTACCTTCCAGGCATCCGCCTCCGAACGCAAGATAACTTTATTGTGTTTCGCCTACTTTACTGAATACGTACCCCTGGCTACTCCTACTGGTGCGACTTTAGTGATATTTAGTGCCAGTTTTTCAGGACGTTTTGTTCTCTTTTGGAAAGTGTGCTTTATTCACAAATGTTTTATGCTATATGTCAATTTTGCGCATAAATTTGCAACTGTGGATGGAAATATGTTATTTATAGATGATGTTTTTTTGTCCTCTGTGTAAAAGTACCCCGTTAATTATTCCACACGGCCCATTTTGAAATGAGTCCGTCTGGTAAAGTGGAGGAGTATTTTAACTTGCAAAATGAATGGTGTTGAGGAAGCTACATTTCAAGCTGCTAAAAAATGTAAATGTAGCTTGCGTTGCGGATGTAAGTGTTTCAAATTAACACTCGACAGTTCCAATCATTCACTCCCAAAAGAGCAGACAAGAATTCCTGGACTAGATAGTCAATTTTATCTCCAGTGATTGAGGCTCACCTGCCGTGTGTGTCCTAATGACTGGACAGTTCCTGCCGCTGATCAATGGCCCCGCTCATGATGACCTGTCAGTAACCTCTCTGGCCATACATCAGTACTGGAGGCAGGGCATTGTGCCTGTGATGGATGGAGCCCGGGTGAGGTGGGCCGCTTGGGGTGGGGGTCGAGTTAACTGATCGTCCTCATGCGCTTTCACCCTCACGGATGCCTGGAATAAAGAGCGCCACTGCATCTCTCTAAACCCCTCTATCAGCCGCATCCTGTTTGATCACAGCAGGAGAGGAAAAGAACCGCAGTGGATTTAACTCAACCCTGATGAAGCTGCACGTATCAGCATAAAGAGAGGATGCTGGACCTTTATAATGAAGAAGCATGACATTGCTGCTGCAAAACTGGCAGTAAACACTGTGTGCAACTCGACTGAACGTATTTGTTTAAAGATGCTGCAGTAAATATTAAGAAAAGTGGTTCATATGGTGCGGCGGACACTAGGACATTGCCGTACAGTTGCTAATGTTTCATGCTTTTGTATTGTGTAGAAGAGTCCAGGTTTATGCCTCTGGGAGAACATTTTGGACGCCTACTTCTTGAGCATGTGTTTCATTCATGGACAACATACTTCTATAAGACATAAAGACCCATAGACTAAACACTAAAAAACCCAAGACGCAAAGACACTCTGGGAACACCTCCCATGTGTGATGATAGTCTTTAGCCCTTATAGAAGAAATGCAATGCATTTGCCGATGGGACATTGCACGTCATCGACATCTTATAAGTGGATATTTGTGCCATCCTACTCAAATTTCTTCAAACAAGAAGTATTTTGGAAGTGTGGTTAAGCAACACAGCATCTAAATCCCTTTCGAGGGGACCAAAATATGCTTTCTTTCATGGGTTCACTCAACACGGAGGAAGTAGCTGACACTTTGCTAACTAAATACTATCATGGCACACTACCAGAAATCTGCCAAACCAGCTCCCCTGATCTACCGCAACAAAAGGCTTGTTAAGATGGGAGAGTAGGCGATAAGGCCTGGGACACACTAGAGGATTTGCAAATCTTAATCCATTTTGAATTGGAGACCACAGACATAAGGGAAGTTTCAACCGATCTTAAGCATTATAATCTTTCGAATGCACACACTAGACGATTCGTTCAGACCTCGAGACCACACTTGATTAGTCAGTCCCTCCAGAAAAACGTGATTATGCGATCGCATGATTTAATGCATTATCAGCCAAAGTCCGCATATTTATGCGGGGGCCGCATTTTTTCAAATACGCCGCACTTTCGCCGCGTAAATTGCCTATTTCCGCGTGCAAAATATGCGGGGCTAGCATGATTTCATAATCCCAGCATTTTCGTTGCAAAAAAGCCATATATATTAGCAGAAAGTTGAAGAATGTTCGTTTACTTCACACAAGAACCGCCATTTCCCCCTATTGCCATGGGAACGTTTTGAAGTGACGTAATTACCCGACGCGAACGTCATCGAAAAGCTGCAAACCCTGTGGTGAAACCATAGATGTCGGTGAAACCATGATGAAGCAACAAAAATAACAGCAAAAGACAGCGCAAAGCAGTTTCCCAGTGTGTTGACCGACTTCAAAACACTGCATCATGAAGCTTCGAAGCGTTATGAATCAGTGAGTCGATTCAGCAGTTTGGAGCATTATGAATCAGTGAGTCGATTCAGGGGTTTGGAGCATTATGAATCAGTGAGTCGATTCAGCGGTTTGGAGCGTTATGAATCAGTGAGTCGATTCAGCGGTTTGAAGCGGTATGAATCAGTGAGTCGATTCAGCGGTTTGGAGCGTTATGAATCAGTAAGTCGATTCAGCGGTTTGAAGCGTTATGAATCAGTGAATCGATTCAGCAGTTTGGAGCATTATGAATCAGTGAGTCCATTCAGCAGTTTGGAGCGTTATGAATCAGTGAGTCGATTCAGCGGTTTGGATCGCCAAAGTCACGTATTTCAGCAGTTTGACATGCGATCCGAATCATGAATCGACTCGCTGATTCATAACGCTTCGAAGCTTCATGATGCTGTGTTTTGAAATCGTCATCGCTATATAAGTCGTTATTTAGATTTTTTTTGCGCACAAAAACTATTCTCGTCGCTTCATAAAGTTATTGTAGAGCCGCTGTAGTGAGATGGACTTTGTAACTTTAGTCTTTAGTGTCTTTTAAGGGTCTTGAGAGTGTAAAGTTGAGCCAATGGAGGCCTTTCAGAGCATCAGATTTACACTAAAATATCTTCATTTGTGTCTGAAGATGAACGGAGGTCTGACGGGTGTCCAACCACATGAGGCTCAGTCATTAATGACACAATTTACATTTTTGGGTGAACTAACCCTTTAAGAGATTGCACTTTGTGCATTGGAAGCACTCAAATGTCTGTTTTGTAAAGCTACCTCTGTAAGTTATTTATTAATTTTTTCAGAAGTTGTAGCATATTCCTTTTGTAAAGATACAGAACTTGTTTGACTCAATGTTTTGTAAATTTGAGCCGTGTGTTTATTAAGGTCTTCAATAAAACAAGATGAGAACTTAAATATTCCCAGCACTTTCTATGATGTAGTGCTTTTTTTCTCTTTTTCATCAAACCGCAGTTTTTGCAAGTTCCCGCAATTTTATCGCATAAATATCCCGCATTTTCCATCGCATTTTTTAAGAAAACATGCCGCATAATCAAGGATTTTTGCCTGCAACAATCACAAAAAAGAGCAGCATTTTTCTGGAAGGACTGATTAGTAACATTTCCACAGTGAGACGAGATCTCTCGGAGACTCGCCAGATCAAGCGTGACTTGAGAAGAAAAACAAATGGAGGACAATTAACGTCGTCAGCTGGTTCTCCGGGCGTGAGTTTTGTTAAACAAAGGAGAAAAATTAATATGGGTCATATTTTTCTCAATACTCTTCTTTCGTGGCATGTTTGTGGATGCCAAGTTTCAGCTATAGAGGCATGCAACAGCCGGTTAGCGAAGCTTGCTCGCTCTTATTGCCTATCGCGGCTATCACGTCAGAGGCGTGCTCAAGAGTCGTAAATATCAAACATGTTGACACCACTCAATTGAGAATTTTTTGGACAAAAAATTGTTTGTGACTTGGACCCCCATCCACGCACCCGATCGCTTGGGCGTGCAAATCAGGCATAAAATCTTCACGTGTGGCCATCCTAACCCTGCTCAGCCATTCCAGCGACAGTGATGAAGTCTGGAGCCGGAGGAGGGTTGGTGAGGTGAGCTGAGAAAGGCTGTTTCCAGGACCTCGAGATCGAGGGGAAGCCAATAAGCAGTTGTCAAGCTTTGATTACTTCTCTTGATGAGGCTTGTCCAGCCTTGACCCTTGAGTGAATCCCCTTCATTCTCAGATTATCGCAACACTGGCAGTCTGAGCTACTCCACCCAAATATTCTCTCATCATTTATTCACCCTCATGCCTTCCCAGATGAATAGGACATCCTATCTTTAGATAAATAATAATCCATCCATATAATGCAAGTGGATAGTAACCCAAAAGCTGACTACACAAAGCAATAATGGCGTAACCCATATGACCCCATTGGATGAATCAATGCCTTCTGAAGGGAAACGATAAAGGTATGCCTGATATACTTCAAGCGAAATCGAAGAATGAACTGGTGTGACTTCTTTTCTTGCCCCCCAAAAACAGGCCACAATCAGTGTTAGGTGTAACTAGTTACTAAGTAATTAGTAACTGCAATTTAATTACTTTTCCCTATTTTTTCTGTAATTTAATTACAGTTATTTCTGATGTAATTGAACTAAATACTGTATAAAGACTGTAGAACTTTAAATGTATCCTTCTCACATCTCACATACGTTGGTCAGTTAATAAGAATAATTCATGTCATTTTATATTATTTATTTTAATTAATTAAAAGAGCGTTTCATGTCTATCCAATTGAGTCACTTAACTAGTCAAGATTGATATAAGATTTAGAAAGTCGTAAATAATTAAATACTTTTTGGAGAGAGTAATTAGTACAGTAATCTAATAACACATCTTAGCAACTAGTAATTAATTTATTTTTTAGAGTAACTTACCCAACATTGGCCACAATGAAGTTTGTTTCAGGAGTTTGAAACAGTTTGCCAAATTGAACTTTCCAGAAAAGTTCACTCCGGCTGGAAAACACCTTCGAATTACCATTGAACCGTGATGATGATGTAATATGTGGGTGTGGCTCTGAGGCTCCGCCTTCTTTGGTGTGGAAATCTCTGGTTTATGTCAAAGTCAGACACAAAGAACGAGAGCTGCTTTATAGTAGAAAATGAAGTTGTAATTCTAATTAAAAGAGACACTGACAAAAATGGTGAAGCTACTTGCTTTAAAGCAATACATTGCATAAATGCTTTATAAATAAGTGTGGCGTGACTCGACCGGAGAGCCGAATCGCAGAGCTGCTGCAAACACATCCTCATCGCTATGATCAGATGCTTTCTGAACTGCTGTTTCTCACCGCTGTCACTTTTGTTGTTTTGTAGGGGAATTTACAGTTGGCAAGGGTTAATGTTGATTGAATAGCTAGTGACATAAACTGGACATTTTGTCATACCTTTGTCGAACCTTTGTTTCCTTGTATGTGATTGGTTGAAGCCTTTTCTGTCACTGCTAGAGTTAAAAATAATTGACATTGAAGCGGAAAAAAAAATAAATGTCATTTTTTCGCCGCAGCACATTCGCGTTCAGTGTGGAAGGACTCATTACACAAAAAGCTGATCAAAATTAAAACCAAAAACAGGAAATATTTGCGTGTCAAAATCGAGTCTAGTGTGAAAGGACCTTTAGTCAAAGAAAAGCATTTATTGACACCAGGCCCAGCAAACAATCGATCTCAGAATGTGCGAGGGTGCGAGTGTGGTGAAACGCGGCATCAATAGTATGCCTGATTCTGTAGCCCCGCCCACCGACTCATGGATATTGCGCTGTGCCTGGTTGTGGAAGAACACAGTCCCTGCATGAGCTACCTTCGGATTCTAATATTAGGAATGTGTGGTTAATTTTTTAATGAATATCCAGCTCACGTGGGGAAGACGTTGCTTGTTGTTCCTTCATTTAACCGTGGATTCGTTTGTAAACAAGAGACTGGATTTGCAGACAGATTGAGATTAAAACAATGCTGTGCCTTCTGGATCTGACAGGAATGGTGCAACACACCTATGTGAGTAGAAAATGTTTTTATATGTGATAGTATTGCATTGTTACAGATCGAGAATGATTCATGAATATTCATCTCCGTGAATATATATCGAGGCCTTATGAGCATTCACTGGGTTTCAATTTCAATTGGCGTAGTAAATATAACCTTCATCCAGCACAGTAGCTGCTCAAAATTATTGTTTGGGTTCAAGCGTGTTGTTTACTGGCCCATAAAGTGTTGTAACATCAAACAAAACAACACACTTTATTTGAATAAAAAAAAGACATGTTTCTTAAATCATATTGGGAGGTTTTGTGGGACTGTCCCTGGCTTGGCCTGTTATCTGCCGCTGCTTGTTTTTCAGCCTGACTGCGACACTGAAGCATGCATTTACTGCAGCATTAAAAGCCTATGAGGAGCTGTGATGTGTTTAAAAAGACATTTAGAGATAAGAGCAGGAAGGGATCTGTTTGTTCTTCAAACACTGTCTGTGTTGCATCCCGCACTCAGAGCAGAACGGGGCCGTGAAAGCGTGAGAAGACTGCAGGGAATGAAAGCGATAACACAATGCTTTCCTGGAGTGCTCAAGCCTTTTATTTGGATAAATCTGTCATTTCTCTCTGATCCATGAGTGTGTGTGTGTGTGTGTGTGTGTGTGTGTGTGTGTGGCAAAACACATCTGCTCTCTCCTCATACCTGCTGCTTATGGACATGCACCGCCACTAAGAACTCTACATCTCACCTCATCATGTGCAATATTAAAATTCAGCTCATTTTTAATTTCTAAGCATGTAATATATATGACATATATTACTCGATATCAAGAGTGATAATACCATACATGTTACCTATAAGGCATTATTGTCACATACATGCATCCTCTGGATATAAGAATATACACATATCAGGCATAACATTATGACAGGTGAATAACACTGATGATCTCTGTTAGGGGGTGGGATATATTAGGCAGCAAGTGAACATTTTGTCCTCAGAGTTGATGTGTTAGAAGCAGGAAAAATGGGCAAGCAAAAGGATTTGAGCGAGTTTGACAAGGGCCAGATTGTGACGGCTAGAAGACTGGGTCAGAGCATCTCCAAAACTGCAGATCTTGTGGGGTGTTCCTGGTCTGCAGTGGTCAGTCTCTATCAAAAGTGCTCAAGGAAGGACCAGTGGAGAACCGGCCACAGGGTCATGGAGGACCAGTGGAGAACCGGCCACAGGGTCAAGGAGGACCAGTGGAGAACCGGCCACAGGGTCATGGAGGACCAGTGGAGAACCGGCCACAGGGTCATGGAGGACCAGTGGAGAACCGACCACAGGCTCATGAAGGACCAGTGGAGAACCGACCACAGGCTCATGAAGGACCAGTGGAGAACCGGCCACAGGGTCATGAAGGACCAGTGGAGAACCGGCCACAGGGTCATGGAGGACCAGTGGAGAACCGGCCACAGGGTCATGAAGGACCAGTGGAGAACCGGCCACAGGGTCATGAAGGACCAGTGGAGAACCGGCCACAGGGTCATGGAGGACCAGTGGAGAACCGGCCACAGGCTCATGAAGGACCAGTGGAGAACCGGCCACAGGGTCATGAAGGACCAGTGGAGAACCGGCCACAGGGTCATGGAGGACCAGTGGAGAACCGGCCACAGGGTCATGAAGGACCAGTGGAGAACCGGCCACAGGATCATGGAGGACCAGTGGAGAACCGGCCACAGGGTCATGAAGGACCAGTGGAGAACCGGCCACAGGGTCATGGAGGACCAGTGGAGAACCGGCCACAGGGTCATGAAGGACCAGTGGAGAACCGGCCACAGGGTCATGAAGGACCAGTGGAGAACCGGCCACAGGGTCATGAAGGACCAGTGGAGAACCGGCCACAGGGTCATGAAGGACCAGTGGAGAACCGGCCACAGGGTCATGGAGGACCAGTGGAGAACCGGCCACAGGATCATGAAGGACCAGTGGAGAACCGGCCACAGGATCATGAAGGACCAGTGGAGAACCGGCCACAGGGTCATGGAGGACCAGTGGAGAACCGGCCACAGGGTCATGGAGGACCAGTGGAGAACCGGCCACAGGGTCATGAAGGACCAGTGGAGAACCGGCCACAGGGTCATGAAGGACCAGTGGAGAACCGGCCACAGGGTCATGAAGGACCAGTGGAGAACCGGCCACATGGTCATGAAGGACCAGTGGAGAACCGGCCACAGGGTCATGAAGGACCAGTGGAGAACCGGCCACAGGGTCATGGAGGACCAGTGGAGAACCGGCCACAGGATCATGAAGGACCAGTGGAGAACCGGCCACAGGATCATGAAGGACCAGTGGAGAACCGGCCACAGGGTCATGGAGGACCAGTGGAGAACCGGCCACAGGGTCATGGAGGACCAGTGGAGAACCGGCCACAGGGTCATGGAGGACCAGTGGAGAACCGGCCACAGGATCATGGAGAACCAGTGGAGAACCGGCCACAGGATCATGAAGGACCAGTGGAGAACCGGCCACAGGGTCATGAAGGACCAGTGGAGAACCGGCCACAGGGTCATGAAGGACCAGTGGAGAACCGGCCACAGGATCATGAAGGACCAGTGGAGAACCGGCCACAGGATCATGAAGGACCAGTGGAGAACCGGCCACAGGGTCATGGAGGACCAGTGGAAAACCGGCCACAGGATCATGGAGAACCAGTGGAGAACCGGCCACAGGGTCATGAAGGACCAGTGGAGAACCGGCCACAGGGTCATGAAGGACCAGTGGAGAACCGGCCACAGGATCATGGAGAACCAGTGGAGAACCGGCCACAGGATCATGAAGGACCAGTGGAGAACCGGCCACAGGATCATGAAGGACCAGTGGAGAACCGGCCACAGGGTCATGGAGGACCAGTGGAGAACCGGCCACAGGATCATGGAGAACCAGTGGAGAACCGGCCACAGGGTCATGAAGGACCAGTGGAGAACTGGCCACAGGGTCATGAAGGACCAGTGGAGAACCGGCCACAGGGTCATGAAGGACCAGTGGAGAACCGGCCACAGGGTCATGAAGGACCAGTGGAGAACTGGCCACAGGGTCATGAAGGACCAGTGGAGAACCGGCCACAGGGTCATGAAGGACCAGTGGAGAACCGGCCACAGGGTCATGAAGGACCAGTGGAGAACCGGCCACAGGGTCATGAAGGACCAGTGGAGAACCGGCCACAGGGTCATGGAGGACCAGTGGAGAACCGGCCACAGGATCATGAAGGACCAGTGGAGAACCGGCCACAGGATCATGAAGGACCAGTGGAGAACCGGCCACAGGGTCATGGAGGACCAGTGGAGAACCGGCCACAGGGTCATGGAGGACCAGTGGAGAACCGGCCACAGGGTCATGAAGGACCAGTGGAGAACCGGTCACAGGGTCATGGAGGACCAGTGGAGAACCGGCCACAGGGTCATGGAGGACCAGTGGAGAACCGGCCACAGGGTCATGGAGGACCAGTGGAGAACCGGCCACAGGGTCATGGAGGACCAGTGGAGAACCGGCCACAGGATCATGGAGAACCAGTGGAGAACCGGCCACAGGATCATGAAGGACCAGTGGAGAACCGGCCACAGGGTCATGAAGGACCAGTGGAGAACCGGCCACAGGGTCATGAAGGACCAGTGGAGAACCGGCCACAGGATCATGAAGGACCAGTGGAGAACCGGCCACAGGATCATGAAGGACCAGTGGAGAACCGGCCACAGGGTCATGGAGGACCAGTGGAGAACCGGCCACAGGGTCATGGAGGACCAGTGGAGAACCGGCCACAGGGTCATGGAGGACCAGTGGAGAACCGGCCACAGGGTCATGGAGGACCAGTGGAGAACCGGCCACAGGGTCATGGAGGACCAGTGGAGAACCGGCCACAGGATCATGGAGAACCAGTGGAGAACCGGCCACAGGGTCATGAAGGACCAGTGGAGAACCGGCCACAGGGTCATGAAGGACCAGTGGAGAACCGGCCACAGGATCATGAAGGACCAGTGGAGAACCGGCCACAGGATCATGAAGGACCAGTGGAGAACCGGCCACAGGGTCATGGAGGACCAGTGGAGAACCGGCCACAGGGTCATGAAGGACCAGTGGAGAACCGGCCACAGGATCATGGAGAACCAGTGGAGAACCGGCCACAGGGTCATGAAGGACCAGTGGAGAACCGGCCACAGGATCATGGAGAACCAGTGGAGAACCGGCCACAGGGTCATGAAGGACCAGTGGAGAACCGGCCACAGGGTCATGAAGGACCAGTGGAGAACCGGCCACAGGATCATGAAGGACCAGTGGAGAACCGGCCACAGGATCATGAAGGACCAGTGGAGAACCGGCCACAGGGTCATGGAGGACCAGTGGAGAACCGGCCACAGGATCATGGAGAACCAGTGGAGAACCGGCCACAGGGTCATGAAGGACCAGTGGAGAACTGGCCACAGGGTCATGAAGGACCAGTGGAGAACCGGCCACAGGGTCATGAAGAACCAGTGGAGAACCGGCCACAGGGTCATGGGCGGCCGAGGCTCATTGATGCCCGTGTGGTCCGATCAAACAGACGAGCTACTGGAGCTCAAACTGCTCAAGAAGTTAATGCTGGTTCTGATAGAAAGGGGTCAGAATACACAGAGCATCTCAGTTTGTTGTGTATGGTGCTTCAGGAATGGTTTGAGGAGCACAACAACGAGTTTAAGGCGTTGACTCAGCCTCCAAATTCCCCAGATCTCAATCCAATCGAGCATCTGTGTGATGTGCTGAACAAACAAGTCCGATCCATGGAGGCCCCACCTCGCAACTTACAGGACTTAAAGGATCTGCTGCTAACATCTTGGAGCCAGAAATCACAGCACACCTTCAGGGGTCTAGTGGAGTCCATGCCTCGAGGGGGTCAGGGCTGTTTTGGCAGCTAAAGGGGGCCAACACAATATTAGGATATAATGTTATGCCCGATCGGTGTATATTAACCTCAACTCAACTTTTATTAATAAAGCACTTTCAAAACCATAAAATGGACCAAAGTGCTGTCCATAACTAATATACAACTCTAGATATCATTCAAACATAACAAAGGAACATAATGTTGAACTAATTGAACACAGAAAGCCTGGTAAAAAAAAAAAAAGTCCCTTTTAAAAATGTCCACACTCTAAAAAATGCTGGGTTAAAAACAACCCAAGTTGGGTTGAAAATTGACTAACCCAGAAATTGGGTTGTTTTAACTAAAAGATTGGGTTGTTTTAACCCAGCAATTGGGTTGTTTCATGCAAACATTTAACCCAACCACTGGGTTAAAACAACCCATTTACTGGTTTATAACAACCCAATTGCTGGGTTAGTCCATTTTCAACCCAACTTGGGTTGTTGTTAACCCAGCATTTTTTAGAGTACATGCTTAACTAGATGTGCAAGTTAATTAAAACAACATATTAAACATTCATACTAAAATTTGCACATGTATGAATCTAGATGATTATTTTTTTTCTATGGTATATTGTAAGTAGCAACCATATATGTTCACACTATATAATTAATATATGTGCAAGTGAATTAAAACAACACACCGTATATACAACAAATGTGTTTTGCTTGATTGTTAACGTACACGTCTATCTTAAATCTCAAACACATCAAGGTTGTGCCATTGAAAATATTACCTTCAAAAAAACTTTTTTGCCATATTTTGTAAATGTTTTCATGGAAAATTCATATAATTCATAAAATGAAATAAAATCTAAATTAAATTTGGTGGTGATTTTAGCGGTGATAATTTGATCAAATAAAAAGGAACATTGCATGGATTATTTCTGAAAATCAAAATGGATATGTTGGTATTTTGCCAACTAATGGCAGGTAAGTCGAGCATGTTTTGGTTCAATGTGTGCTGGCCATCACATGTATACAATATCTACCAGTATATAATAGATCCTGACATGTAACTGTTACTTCTGCTATGTTATTATTTTTAATATGACTAAAAGATAAGCCCCACATCTAGCCTTAAAATAACAGCATTATGCACATGGGGAAAAAAGATCGAATGAATTACATTATCATAAATCTGAGGGAATTACATTTCAGATTCTTGATTTTATAAGTGTGGGAATCCTCTTTAGTTTTTTTGGTCGCAAAAGCTATATGATCAGCTGATCACACAAAATGATTTTCCATCTATATTGTGCATTATTGCACCTCGTAGCTTGAACATGTTTTCTGTGCTTTCTCCATTGACTCCTCTCTTCTTTTCATTATGGAAAGGTGACTTGGAGATGGTTGGCTTCATATTGCGCTGGCAATCATCTAGCGCTGAGGTTATGTGTGTCTTGAGGGGAAATGGGATATTAGGGCAGTAATTGCCCTTGTGGTCTGCGTGTTTGTTTTTATGATAACCGCACTTTCTCCTGTGACTTTGACAAGTCCTCTCACCTCGTGCTCCGTCGCAGAGACATTTGCATCAAAACTGAGCTCGGGACAAAAGTTGGGAACAAACACATCATGCCGTTCCCGATGACTTGAAGGAGACACCTGGGATTGTGTGCTGGGTTTGACATAGCCGCGTGTTGACATTGCCGGAGCTCTCTGACTTTCTTAAATGGTGCTCTCAATTAAATTTCAATATGGGTGGAGGAGACGCTGTCCTTGAGCATCAAACAACACGCTCCTAGATTAGATAGCGGCATGTGCTCCATTTCTGAGGAACTGCTCTGGGACCTGCACTGTGTTTTCTCCAGCCGGAATAAGGACACGCTGGATTCTTCTAAACATTAGCCGCTTTTCCACCATCGAGCGCTTCACTAAAACTCGCCCGCAACACACCTCTCTGGAACAACGTCACACACACCCATCATTTCAAAAGGGACAAACTTCTCTACATTTGTGTCCTTTGTCGGCCACTGTAGCTTCTCTATGTGCTTTGAAAGGGAGGGGTGAGCGGTGGGAGATGCAATTCACAACCTCACCACTAGAAACCGCTAAAATTCACACACAGCACCTTTAAATAATTAAAACCTGAGCGTCTATGTTTTCCGTGTTTACATGTTTTACAATAATAAGTGATATATTGATCATAATTAATTAATTTATGTCAAGATTGCACATTAGTCACACAGAAATAAAGTGGTATTTACAGTTATTTCACTAAAGAAAGAGGAGAGCGTTTGTTTCTGTTTATTTGTAGTACATCACATTTAAAAAGACATTTAATTTCTACAAATTTTCCACCAAAAATGTCTCAGTCCCAATGCAGTTATATCTTCAGTCAGAGAAACAGAGGAGAGTTGCTTTATTTAATAACATATGTGGAGCTAAATATGGATATCCGACAGTCCAAAGAGATGAGACGTACTGACAGATAAAATAAATACATGATTGTGATAACCTAACTTATATGATTTGTCTGATTTCTTCAAGCAGTTGTATTTACCATGTTTACTATAGTAATGGTCAGCGCGCATAGTTTTGCATCGCATATAAATATTTCTGGCTTATATGTTGGTCAGAATCCACGTCAGATCACAAACAGAAGTTCTGTCATCATCAAAGATGATTGACAGTTAGCATATAGTTTGGATTGGTGGTATGGTTCTGTTCTGGGCAAGAGAGCAGAGATAAAACCCCCTTAGGGTAAACAGAACACAACCAACAATGTATTGCAGATTTCATTAATGTCAATATTTAAATGTACAACATAATTCAGGAATTTAGTCTGATTCAGGGGGAATCAGAATGGCAAATCCTGACTGACAAGAGGTGGAGCTGGGGATGGAGGAGGGTAAATGAGCTCTGGCCCTGGCACGCACTAGAATGCCGGCTTTTGGCCTCGGCTATTCATCCTGCTTCATAACCAAGAGTGGACATTATCATTATTCAGCAGAGTTTGCTTATACGTGACTTTGACAGTAGCCTGTTTGTTGTTAGACATGCCTTTCCAGTAGAGTTTAACTATTTAATTAATTTCACTTGTGTTTTGAATTATGCATTGCATTGTGCTGTGTTTTGGGGTTGAAGGAAACCTCTGTAAACTTTAACTGAGGCATATTCTGGTGACTTTGCTCAGCATATTAAGTAAAACGTCTTATCTTGATTGGATCATGTCAATAGAAGTGTGCAGATGTAAACACACGCTGACTGAAGACAGTGGCTGACTCCCTCTAAATGACACTGTCAGTCACACAGGATCTCATCCATATAAATATAATATTTTCACAGGTAATTCTCAATGCTGTCACCTTTGAATGACTCCATCCTCAGGTGAGGCTGTCCTCTGAGAGCGGCGGGCGATGACTGACAGATGAGCGACTGCGCTGCCTGGGTCGTCTCCTCGCTTCACCTCCGCTGTAACTCACCGTATCATCTCCACACACGCTGGAAGAAGCTCCTCGTGGCTTTAAGGTCGTTTTATTAAGTTTCAAAGTCGCCATGGAACTGCGTTCACATACTGGACCTGAAGATGAAGGTTTGGCTGGCCATTATGCTGCCATATTCCTTCATTGTATTTGGTAACACTTTCAAAAAAACACTTTTTTTATTACTTATTTCAACGGTCCACTTTAAACATTCTACTAACTACAAGTAACTTTGCAACCTCATGTCAGCTAACTCTCATTAGAGTATTAGTAGACTGTCTGCTTTGATATTTTGACGTGTGAACTTATTCTACTAACCCGAATCTTAACCAACTTATACTCTAATGAGAGTTAGTTGACATGTAGTTGCAAAGTTACTTGTTGTAGTTAGTAGAATGTCTATGTGTGGACTATCAAAATATTTTTTTTGTTGTTGTTTTGGCATGCAATTTACATGTAAATCACAAATATTTCTTTCTATTAATTAAAGGCAGTGGCTATTTGCAAAAGTATAAATGGCAATGGATTTAATTTACACTAAGCATAAATAGCAGAATTTGTGTAAATAGTAGTTAGATGCTATTTATACTTGCACCTCAGTGTTGTTGTACATTAAACTGCATGCAATAATAACATGTATTAAAATTATTAAATGGATGCCGCCTTATTGGGCCATCCCTACACTGACCTCTAACCCTAAACACTTTATTATTAAACACACGTTAGACACTTTATTTCCACTTTTCTAATATTTTCTTCATTTTTATTGAGAATAAATTCCTATCTGATCTGATATGTGATGAGAAAAGGGAGTAGAGTGAGTTCGGCAAAAGGCGGATTTGAACTTGGGTCGATTTGCATCAGAACTATCACGTGCGTCACCTCTACACTATTAATACTGTTGACAATCTGCCATCTTCTGTAATTTTGTCAGGGCCAATCAGACGTCAGTGGGCGGAGTTAGTGTAAATAGCCTCTGCTAACAATGCACTTAGTGTAAATAGACACTCTGTAAATTGAAACAATCTTTTATTGTATAAAGTGATCTATTTTTTCACGGACTGTATGGCTCTGAAATCTTGATATTTTATGTTGTAAGTGTCAGAGCAGTGAGTTGGATCTGCTCCCCTCCTGAAACACACACTTCTGAGGAGGCTTTTTGACCAGCACATTCAATAAAAATTTTTTTGCAATGAATAGTTTCTCAGAAGAAACTACTAATCAGTCTTTTTTCATTTTTTCAAAAGATGTCATCCTCTTATTCGGCGTTTCGGACTGTCAGGAACTGTCAATGTCCCGATCGGGCCAGTGCTGCATGGTTACGATCGCTTATCATTTGCGTGTTTTTAAGCCTTTCCAATTTAAACGTTCAAGCGCAAAAAGATGCAAAAGTGAACTAATTTTGTACTCATGCACTGTGTGAGAAGTTTTGTGTGCGCACACAGAAAGCCACGCGTCTCAGACATAATACTACATTTAGTTCTCTTTCACGTCTTCTTACACTTGAACACTGATTGAACACAGATTATGTGATATTTAGACCCAGGAACCCAGACAACCCTGCCAAAAAAAACACATATTTTACCCCCCGAACGTCATTTTTCCTGGAGAACCCCCCCAGAAAGCTATTGGGCTTGTTTTGGGCTAGTTTTGAGTAGCAATTGGGCAGGTTTTGTTGTGAAAACTTGGCAACCCTGTCTGCACGCACGCTGGAAGAAGTGAGTGTAAACGATCTTTGCCGGTGTTGTAAAAGAATTCAAGGATACACTGAGTACTTTGCATAACACGATCATCATTTCTGAGAGAAAAAGTGAAGGTGAAAGCATATATACGAACAAGTTCTCCGTTTAGTGAACGAATTCAACCCAAGCGCTCTTTGGTGGCGTGATGATTACGTTACTGTTGATCATCTGCCCATCATCGTCTAAAGCCCGCCATGACAATTGAAATGATCCGAACAGCTTCTGTTCCAGCATAGTTGCTCCACAACGGATCAAGTCCAGACCGAACTTCCCAAACTCAAATGTTGTGGGCGGGACTAAGTTCGGCTGGCATCCAGGCTACAAATTCACACGAAATGATGTCAGACTGCCCGTCTTGGTTAGTATCGTTGTGAACATAGTCAGTTAACATAAACAGTTGAGAAAGTAAACTCATGTGTATCAGTGTATTAGATCCGTGCATTCACTCTTAAAGTGACAGTATTGCTGCTGTCTGTCATTAATGCTAACCAAACAACAACAGACAAAGAGAAAATCACTCACTGCTCTAGACTGAACAACGTTTGACCCTTTGATAAGGATTAATCTATATTTAATGTATGCCGTGTTATTTTTACATTTGATTACTTTATTACATTTCCTACCGGAAAAACCTGAAAAGCACTGTTTAATCAATTTGTATCTTTGTTCTATTGTATTTATTTGAGCTATTGCTTGTAGTTTGATCGTTTGTTCTTATTTAATTAATTATTGTCTTCAATACTGTTTGAAATTTTGTAGTTTTAACTGTGGTATTGAAATTGGAATCAATCAAGAATTGTGAAATTTGCCTGGTAAATTGCTAAAATTGGTAACACTTTATTTTACAGTGTCCTTGTTACACATGTACTTACAATAGTAATAACAGTAAATTATGCATAATTGCATGCAACTAACCCTCTACCAAGTACATTAATATTACCCAGTACTTAAATATATAATTACACTGTAACAATGACACTTTAAAATAAAGTGTAACCCTAAAATGTTGGTGTCATAACCTTATTTATTACAATACCAGGTTACATTTGACTTACTTATTACCTTTTTTTGTGGTGGGGCCGGTGAAAATTTTTCATTGAATCGAATTGGGAACTGAGACTAATTGAATCGAATTGAGCTCTTGCAAATTGGAATCGAATCGAGACATCTGTATCGATACCCAGCCCTTCAAATCTATAATGTGCTTTTATTTCTGCAAATGTTATAACATTAATGCTGACCAATAATAGTGACTGTTAACTGGGGATCTACAACAGTAACCTGAATCATAAAGCTATTTGACAGCTAGTCAAACATGAACAGCATGTTGGCATTTCCTAACACGGCACATATCTACCAACACTGCTAATATGGGCTCACAGTACAGATCAGGTCAGAAGAGAGGAATACACGAGAGATACAATTGTGCAAAGTAGTCTATTTATGGGCGATGAGACGTGAATGGCTTTCAGTGTCAGATGAACAGTGTTTCAATCTAATGGCGGTTCCCTCTGGAGAAATAAAACCGTTCTCTCATTATAAAACACGTCTGCTCCCCCGGAGGCAAGCGGTGGACTCAACTCGTCCCTTTTACCAAAGGATTTTCATTGAATTACTCAGCAAACCCTGACTCGAAAATCATAATAATAAGAATACGCCATTTCCTAATGCTTCGTCAAGCGACGTCTGGAAAGGTCTGCCCCCTCAGCCTGCACGATGCCCCCTAAAATTGATCCGGACAGTCAACATAATTAAACCTACACCCATCCACAAAAGACCCAATTACTTTCACTGGTGTATTGACAGGTGAGATCGATAGGGAGGTAAAATAGAGGCCTGGGTTGTGCACAGACTACATGTGTGAGTATTTGGTTATATTTAGTGCCAGAAATGCACAAAGCAAGTGCTCAGTATCACTGTGTTGATGCCATCTTAGTGGTGTCTGTTAGTCAAATGGCAATATTACTGGAGCTCATGTCAGAGTAGCAATGTTTGCTTTTACACTACCACACAAAAACTAGTCATGATATTTCGTTTACCTGTCTGCAAAATAAATTATGATTGATAACACTTTTAGTTTAGGATTCAATTCTATTAACTAGTCGCTTATTATCAGGCATATCACTATGATATTGGCTGTTTATGAGTACTTATAAAGCACATATTAATGTCTTCTTCTGCATGATCATATTCTACATCCCTTAAGCAGTATATAGGAGTTTACTGAGGCAAACATCATAGTTGATAGTCAGTTAATAATGAGAATTGGACAATAAACTTAAAGTGTGACCTTATGATCAATATCAGGGGTGATTCTAGGCCAAATGGGGAAGGATTTAAAAACAAAAGAAGTAATTAATTGTTTGTAAACTAGGGGAGGCATGAACAATACAGTAGGGTCTACACTATATCAAGCCAATCCATGAATTCATTTCGAAGCATTTTAAATAACAAGCTAATATTCATTAAGAATATAGATATGAAATATTTTGGTAACACTTACTTAAGCCTTTATGGATAATGCATTATTAATGCAGTAATTATGCCTTGTAATGCACCTTATAATGTATTATATGGTCTCATGAATAATTGTAACCTCAGTTATAATACATTGTCTATTCATTGAACACACCTCTAGAAAGTATAATGCATTAAAGCACATGAAAAACAACCAATTTCAAAACTTATGAAAAGATATAATGCTTTATAATGTACATTATGAATACCTTTATAGTGTATATATATATATATATATATGTCACATGCTGGAGAAAGCAGACGAAGGCGAGGATCTAAATGCAGGGTTTTTTAATAAAATAACACATTGAACCAAATAACTCCAGGAATAAAGAAACGAAGGAACAAAAACCACTAGGACACACAAACTAGAAGCAACCATAACATGTATAACAACCCACAAACACCAGTAAGACACAAGCACTATATATACAAAGGGAAGACTAGCTTAACAAGATAACAAGAGGGAGTGGCTAAATTGGAAACACCTGGGAGAACTAATCAACATGAAAAACTACAAAGAACTACAAAACATGACACAAGACAGGAAATAACAAAAGTCCTCACAAGACAGGGAAACACAGGCTGGGATCATGACAATATATATATATATATATATATATTTGTAATAACACGTAATATTTTTAAAACTACGTGTGTGCAGTAAAATTAACTTTAAAGATCTACGTTTCTCATTTTCATTCATGGAAACATTAAAAATAATGTAGTGGAGTATGTCTGTCACCTGATGGAAAAAAAACACTTTTAACGTGAAAATGTCATGAAATGACCACTATAACCAGTGGATGGCTGCAGAGGAACACTCATTAGCTCATTTACACTCCTTTTATTAGTTTTTTTTTCACGTTTTGCTTTTGGATTTATTGTAAAATAAATATTACAACTAATTTTTGCTGCACTGAGGTATAAAGCTCATCTAAAATAGGTCTAGTGATGCCCATGATCAATAGTATCAATAGTATAATTACAAGAAGAAGTTTTGTTCCAGTTCAGGTTCAGTTGAAAAGTAACATAACCTACTAATTTCAAATGTCAAAATGCCTGTATATGCAATTTTTCTTTCCTTAAAAGTCTAGTTTGTAACATTAGAACGGGGAAAATAATGCACACAGGGTCTAAACCTTGTTTCTCTATTGACAGCCATTCAAAACTGGCCGTGCATTCTCAGGATATGATTATGTGAAGGGTTTGGGACTGTGATTGTTCTCCTGAGTCATTAGTCACATGACATTGTACATTCGTACATTGTACAAGCATCCAGAACCACATTCATTGCAGTTGGATGGAAAAGTACAACCAGTATTTTTCGGTCGTTTCTCACTGGAGAAGTTTACTTTTTGAATTTTTTTAAATCATAGCTTCATCGGAATGGGATGAAACTTGGCGACTTTTATGGCACTTGGAATGTGAACTTAATGGAAATGCTGGAATGCCGAAATAAAATTGAGGCTATGATTCGAATAGGCTGAGTGGTCGTAAAAAAAAAAAGTCACACTCATGATCTTCGGTCAAAAATGACCGACCATAGGAAATTAATGGGAAAATTGACAAAAATAGGAAGATACAGAGAATTTTTGTGTGCACAATCTACAAATCGGCCACAATACTGAAAAAAGTACACAGCAGTGAAGGGATGACACTATAAAACATCAAGAGTGTGATATAGACAACAATAATTTGCGTTATAAAAAGTTGCACTATTTTCTATGCGAAAATGGATATTAATTATTGCATAAATATTAATTAGTACCACAAAACTCTCTCAAAATGCTAAATAAAAAATGAAAATATATTATTGAACAAAAACGCATTACAACGATTTAACTGCAAAAATAAGAAGTTACATTTCAGGGGTCCGGTCACTTTTGACTCCCAAATAAAGACAGCACAAGGGTCACAATAGCTCCTTTTCCATCCCACTGAAGAAAGAAAGCTATGCAAGTTTAAAACTACATGAGCTTGAGTTAATGATCAGCATTTTTGAGTGAACTATCCCTTTAACTATCTCAACATCCAACTCTGTGCTGTGCTCAACACACCCGCTACACACACTAGTGCACATTATTAAAGTGTGGCCAGTGGGAGTATGAGGACAGAATTCATCATCTGGAGTGGTTTATGAAGTTCATGAGATCAAACTGTGCAGTGACACGATCATACTATTACGGACACTCATCAAAAAACAGGCTAGCCATGAAACACAGGCGCTTTAATTAGAGCAGAATGGCATGTTGTTAGCTTAATGATGTTTTAATCAGTGCTAATGTATCTCGTGTAATGTCCTTTTAACAGTCACTTTAGAAAGATATTCATCTGATGACCTGTTAAGGCCAATTCACAGCGCACTAACAGAGACCAATCGGATCAGTGTGTCTGTCGGAGCTTGTTTTCGCAGACTGAAGAGAATCGGCCGTTAACTCAGACGTTAATACTACAGAACACAGATGTTCCTTATTTAATCTACACAAGTGACAAAAGTCTACACACCTCTGTAAAAAGTGGGGTAAGCAATATTTCAAAACTGCTTTAGAATAGTGTCTCAGGCTGAGTAACAAAACAAACATGTAGCCAATCAGCAGTTAGGGGCGTGTCTACTAATGACGGGGAGAAGAGAGCGCTCAGTGCACGTCATTATTCAAAACACACGACACAGGACGGACATGAGCCGAGCGACGACAGAAAGAGAGAGAAGGCAGATAAAAAACACTGTCTGTGGAACAAAAGAAGGCTTACGATCAGCTTTCCAGCGCTGGAGAGAACTCAAGGAGCGAGCGTTGCTTTATTTCTTCTCCATAGGCGAGTAACATTGATTTTGTTTTGTGTCACAGAACTAATATATCGTCGCTGTCCGATGAAAACCACGTATGTCCATTTTGCCGATTTTGAGATTTTTCGACGGATTGAATGTCCAGGTTCATTTCCGTATACAGTATGCTTCACATATCTAAATGGCCAATGAAAAGTTGTGAAATCATGTCATCTGATTTTCACGTATATCCATTTGGTGTCAAAGCTGTCAATCACGCCGCGTATCTCCCGCCCTGTGGAAGCATCTCGCCAGTCTCGCCGGTCTCGTGAAGTTTCATCGAAGCTCAGCACTGGATAGCCGAAAGTACCACATTGAAGCTCTCCACAGTTTAATTCTAATCTAGTTCTTCACAGATTAGTTTGCTTGCTAGTATGTAAATAAACTCGGTCTCATTGATAAGATTCAAACTTTTTTTTTCTTAGTCAAACTGATCAAATGATAGCCTGTAATGCTACTGTCATGATTGTCAGTAGAACATGCCTCACTCATACTGCGATCACCAGAGGCTGAGAATGTCCAGCACGTATTCCTCTGTCAATATGAAACGCCACTTGGCCATTCTAATTAATGATCGGAAGAACGCGTATCGACCACAGTTACTGTAAAAATGCACGTATGTCCATTTAAACTCAATTTTGGTCAAATGTGGATTATATCACTACACTGGCAAGAATATGGTTACATGTAAAGATGCCGTACCAAGTATGACAACGCTACATTCAACTGCTTTTGAAATACGGTGTTTTTTTCACTTCCTGAAAAGTAACCGTTTTGGACATACGTGAGTTTCATCGGGCAGCGACGATATGCTGGCTTTTGCTTGAATATGTGACCCGTCACGGAAAGTAGGGATACAAGTCGGTTCTGGGGCATTTTGAGTTATTCACAGATTTTGAAAGTGTAGTCTCCAAGCTTTCCAACGATGTGTAACACGTGGAAATCTGATAATATTTGGAGAAGTTGTGGCCATTTGAAAGTAGGCACTCAAAAAAGCTTAAAAGGGAGAAAACGACCTCTAAACATTGTGCAGTTCTCACCTGTTCTCACAGATGAGTGACAATAGGGCTCATTTACATCTCATTTAGATAAGCCACACCCCCTGTAATGCTGCATGGTTGCATAGCAACGACAGACCCAACGGGATGCATTGTGTAGCATTAGGACTTTTTGAACAGGATTCTGTGATAACTGTGATCACTTTGCTAACACTACCATCTAAAAGCCCATTATAGTAATGGGGTTTTTGGCAAGTGATACGATGCTAACGATTACAATTAAAACGACAGTCATTATGGTATGGGAAGGTCTATACAAGGACTAAACATGAGATAACGTGTACGTTTTCTTAGAATGAACACAAAACGACAAACTTTGATGTTTATGGAAACTCACCCATAAGAAAATGATGAAATAATTCGTTCTGGCACACTTTCTCTTTGTCGGGGTCTTCTTTGTGGATGTAACCATCTCCGAAGTTTGCACTGTGCGTCTGTTTGCCTCTAAATGTCCAATAATTTGCATGTCCTGCCACTCTTTTTCCGCCGCTAAAGAATCCAGCCGTATGTTGTACATAATGTCTGGAGAAAGCTTCTGGCTACAGGACTGTCTCCCATACAGAGAGTTCTCTTTTCTCCTCGTGTAGCATTTACAGTCAAAGTTACGGATTTTCCCCATTCCTCTGTCTTGATCTGGTCCAGCTGGTCTGTGATAATCTTTGCGGCGTCCATCTCCATTGAATTTGATATCAGATTGAACCGGCCAGAGCTGCACAATAAGTAGCCACGCTTCCTGGGGAGGGCGGGGGCCATAACAAAAGAATCAAAAGGCTTTTCCACACATAGACAATGACACGCCCCTACTGCATGCTACAATCTCCGAAAAACAAGCCGATTTCAACCTCAAAATGTATGCTTTTAAATATACCAAAACTGCTATCTCAAACACGGAGAGGCTTCTTCGTGACCTCAACTAACAGATTCTGCAAAAAAACCCCCCCGCTTCTTTCTCATTTTGCTCTAAGGTTGTGCTGCCGACTTGTGTCCCTGGTTCCCGTGACGGGTCACATATGCTCATGTGTCATGTTTGTTTGCGATCGTATTGTGGTTCACTTCAGCGATGATGATAAAGACCCGTTCATTTCCACACCGGATAAGCCTGGAGCGTCTAAACCTCCTCGATGTCTGTTTCAAGCGTCAGCTCCCAAAGTGTGTCCGATAAGTAAGATACTATACTCATGGGCGTCAAAACCATTGTATTTGGACGGGACAAGCCCCACCCATTTTTTACGACCAATGATATTGGACCCACTCACTTTTATCGTCTCTAATTCAGTGCATGTCTGTTCAACTGATAAACAGTTATTATTAAATGCTTTATTTCCACTTTTCTAATATTTTCTTCATTTTTATTGAAAATAAATGCTTTTCCGATCCATATGTGATGGGAAAAGGAAGTATAGTGAGTTCTGCAAAAGGCAGATTCGAACCTCAGGTTGAATTGCGTCAAAACTTTCTGTCATGCATCTTAACCCTACACTATTGCCATTTTAAATTATTTCCGTTATTTTGTCTGGCCCAACTAGACGTTAAATAAACAAGGCGGTATATTTGTACTTAATGTAAATGGCATCTACTCCAGTAAAATTTTTCTGGGAGAGGACCCACCCACATTTATTTTGCTTCCGACACCCATGAATATCCTCCTAATATATGTTTGTTTCCTTCGGTTTCTCTTTTCATGATCGATATAACCCTCTAATCTGGTCATAATTGTAATATGTTGGTTAGTTGGACTGTCGTGCTCATGCTGTCGAGTTGTTCATGAGAGCTGTGTTTGGGTTTTTGGGATGGAAGGGATGACTTTTTCATTGAACATTCAACCTGGATTACCATAGTAACACACCTCAGCCGGCTGGCACCAAGAGGCTCCTCCTGCAGTTTCTCTTAAAGCCGATACGGAAGTGACTTAAACTGCAATTCATGGACTGGCCACTAGAGACTAAAAATGCCCAAGAAAATGTTTACAGCAGAAGAACACATGTTTACAGTCTGGGACCAATTGTGGTTTTGGTCTATATATCTAATGTTGCCCTTCGTGACGACTGTGAGGGGGGGAATGTTTTTATAACTCATTCGTTTACGTTGTATAAAGCCTTAAAGGTCTGCATAATTAAGGGCGTGGCCACTTTGAGTGACAGATGGATTGCCGTTTGTCTGCTGTCTGTTAGTCGTCGCGTCTCCTCAGCTCCGCCCACGTCCCGCCTCTTTGCCCATTTTCTGTTATCCGGAAGTGACGCGCGATGACGCGCTTACAAGATGGCGACAGCCTGCTCGTCCCTACTTTACGCTTCAAAACTGCTCTTCAGAACCTTATGGGTGACGTCACGGACACTACGGCCATATTTCTTTATAGTCTATGGCTGGGACAGTCGTTGCCTGGGTTATGTTTGCCTGGGGCGGAGCTATCAAAATAGGGGCGTGACCCTTTTAGGGTAGGGGCGTGTCTATTTCGGTTAACAGAAATAGCTTACCCCAACTTTAAAACTGCTGGATTTTGTGATGTAAATGAAACCGATTACTCATTTCAGAACTTTTGCACATTAAATGTAAAATTTTTAAAAATTGAAAACCAAAGTGACAAGAGAGAGGAATAAAACTTCACTGACTGCACAAGTGTGCACAGCCCTGAACTAATATAGCTTTGATCCTTTAATTTGATTACAGCACTCAGTGTTTGGATGGGAGTCTGTCAGCTTGGCACATCTTGGGAATATTTTCCAACTCTTCTTTTTATCGTTGTTATCAAGCCTTGGTTCTGTGCTTCTTCAGCGGCCACAACAATGAACTTAAAATTACACTTGCATGCTACACTACTTACATGCTGCTGGATCCCGTCACTTACATGGAAAACTGGGATGTTTATGAGTCATTCTGCAATACAGTTCTACATTGATGATAATGATAATCTTTCTAATATGTACATGTTTTTTTATATTATGCTTCAGTTGAAATGAAATGACATTGATGTTTCAAATTACAGTTTTTGCTCTGTCCATTTTTGAAGTGCGTAAGTCTCGAGTTCAAAATAATAAATAAAAAACTGTCAGTGTTGGGGAAAGTTACTTTGAAAAGTAATGCATTACAATATTGTGTTACTCCCTCAAAAAGTATTAACTAAAAACTAAAAAAGTATAAACTAATTGAGTTAGTTACTTTTTAAGAAAAGTAATCCGTTATGTTACTTTTGCATTCCTTTTTCTCACCTGGGCTGGGCTTGTTTTTTTGTTCTGTTTTTATTACAAAAAAGTTATATTTTTTTGCAAATGTAAAGACCTCTTCATACCAAAATTGAAATAATAAACCTCAGGCAATAATAAACTTGAGGTAAAAATGCTAATTCAGGCATGTACAGTAGAGGGCGCAGCTCAAATAAACCTTTCAGCTGAAGAATAGGACGCAGGAGAAAACAAGTTTTACCAATAAAAACAAAAAAATCTAGTAATTTTTGCTCATGGTTTAACTGAATCATCGAAGGTTTGCAGCAAGACATTGGTCAATAAAGGTAGATTTAAATGCATACAAATATTTGTTTTATTTAACATTTAATTATTGGAGGATTGTTAGTACTCTGATTTTGTATTTGTCTGATTTTATTCATTTTGAGGAGTACTGAACCTTTATTGTGCAAGTGAGATGAATAAATGTTCACATTTCATCTAGAACTACAATAATAGTTTACACACAACGCCTCTGAACTTACTCTCGATTTCTCTCAACATGAGGACAGGAGAGCTGTCAAATAAATATGAAAAAGTAACTCAGATATTTTGTTGTACATTTGAAAAGTTATGCGTTACTTTACTAGATGAAAAAGTAATCTGACTACGTAACTCAAGTTCCTTGTAATGCGTTACCCCAACACTGGTCACGTTTTGCTCCAGGATTTGCTTCACAGTTCAGAAGGAGAGGGTTGTTAGAAAATGTTTTAAGTGCATAATATTTCAATATCCTGCGTTTATTGCATTTTATTTGTTAAATTTGCCATTTAACCTTAAAACCATACATGTATAAGGTCACATTGTAAACTATGTAACGAAGTTATCAATTTTACTGAACATCTTTATTATTACCTTATCAGCTCTCAATAATGAATTGATAACGGCTTATTTGGCAGTTGTACCAACTGGCCAGAGCAGATAATGAGGACTTCACTTGTTTGTGGTTTTAAAAAAGTGAAGAAAATGGAAAAGAGCGCAGGGTGTCGAGGCGTGTTTTTAAAGGTTGAACTTTTAACTTGATACAGTGTTTTAAAATGCGCACGAGAAACTGAAAAAGCAGACGAGGCACAACAGTCAAGACATCTGTTTAACATATTATGATTAGATCAAAAACAACCATAACTGAGCATGGCCTAATTTACCCCCGAGGATGGTTAACTCTTTCCCTGGCTAAATTTCCGGCTTTCAGTGTTTTCACTGTTATACCCTAGGGCAGGGGTTTTCAAACTTTTTGTGTGTGTGGACCACTATTTGTAATCAAAAAATGTTGCGGACCACCTCATAACACAAATAATAAAATATGTCTACACACAGTCCTACCTGAATTATTCCGCACCTCTAAATAGGCTTACTAGCACTAAAACTATAACTAGTCATCACATCAGTACAACAGGCTTGTTAAAAGAAAGTTTACTGCAGACAACGGCTGCTACATATTTAATTTATTTATTCTGGCTCATAGATGCATCCGACTCACTGTCAATCTCTTAATTTTTTGTAACTTCTGCCTCTGTCTCTTTTCTCTTCAAAGAACCTGTTGCTATCCACCGATCCATAACAGCACTGAACTTGAACGCCACGGCCGAGCGCCACTAGCCTATTTTTGTAATCGCACAATAACTTGACAATTAAATACAAATGTTAAATCAATATAGGCCTACATATTCTTTTTACTTTTTATTTTTTATGGGAATTTCCTGGTAAAATGAAGGTAAAAAAATATTATTTTATTTTATTTTATTTTGCCTTTCCACGGACCACCTGCAGTACCCTCACGGACCACTAGTGGTCCGCGGACCACAGTTTGGGAATGACTGCCCTAGGGGGCTCTATTACACATATTCTGAAATATTACCGATTGTCCTGATCAAAACACAGGCGAAGAAGAAGCAGAAACAAGCGATATCATATGTTATCATATGCATATGTAAAATAACGTGATCATCAACATTAAACAGCATATAAATTAAAACTCCCCAATGTTTTGAATGAAATGTCGACCCTGGACGAGCGATAGGACTGTGAAGCTTTGGAGTGTTGATGGACTCGATCTGTGTTTTGATCGACGTTCTGATTCCCAGTAGTGTAGTGTACAATTTTCTCAGATTTTTGCTCAAAATGTATGAAACTAATTTACCCATACTGAAGTGTTGATAAAAAAGAATGCATTGACATTTTCTTACTTTTTTAGGTTTTTATAGACTTATTTTTAAAGAAAGTGACACTGAGACTAGTAAGAATCGGTGGGGGTGGGGGTGGAGCTGTGTCCCAGCAAGCCCCGCCCTAGCGCCACCACTGGCCAATAGTATTCATTTCAGCTGGAAATTGCAGTAAACTCTATGCATAGGTACGTTTTTGGAGTTTTGGAATAATCTAGGTTGAGTACATTTTTATAACAAGCCTGGGTTAAATTTCACATAATCTAAAACGACTAATTTGCCATTTCCACACATTATCCGCATAAAGAAAGTTATTTCAGAGAAGTGAATTGCAAAGAGAGTGAATTCTTGTGCACACATGCATTTACAAAAGCACTACTGTATAATTACTGACTGATTAACATAAAAATGATTTGTAATAAATTGTATCATTGATTCAACTTGAGTATTCTGGGCTCATCTAGAAAAGTAGTATCTCACGCTGCAGTCCGCTTTGAATGCTGTTAACCTTTGGTCATAATGTTTTCAATTGAAATAAACCACCAGCTTTATTTGCATTTACATGCATCCGTCTGTTATTCTGCTGCAATCCCTTTGATGTTTGAAAAAACACTTTAGTTTTTGCTTTTAAGTGATTTTATGATGATACTTTTCATTAAAGGGACAATGAATCCCCAAAAAACATGTTGTGAGATGTGCACAGATATGAACTACAGGCTGCACATCGCTGAAAACACTAAAAGCACTCATACATTTGACCAAGAAGTGGAAATTGGTTATTTTTCTGATTTTTCTGAGCAATTTCGTTCTTCTGCGTTGAAAAGCTAAGTTACGAATGTGAGGTAGAAGCGTGCCTTCAGAGTGTGTGATTCTACGGTCTTCTGCATTTAAACCTGAGAATGAGCTCTGCCTTTACATGCACATGAGCTTTAATGCCATCCCATTCTTAATCTGTAGGGTTTAATATGGAGTCGGCCGACCCTTTGCAGCTCCAACAGCTTCAGCTCTTCTGGGAAGGCTTTCCTCAAGGTTTAGGAGTGTGTTTATGGGGATTCTTCTAGAAGTGCATTTGTGATGTTGGACGAGAAGGCCTGGCTCTCAGTCTCTGCTCTAATTCATCCCTAAGCTGTTCTATCGGGTTGAGGTCAGAACTCAAGTTCCTCCACACCAAACTCGCTCATCATGTCTTTATGGAGACGCTTTGTGCACTGGTCAGTCATGTTGGGCCATGAAGGGGCCGTCCCCAAACTGTTCCCACAAAGTTGGGAGCATGAAATTGTTCAAAATGTCTTGGTGAAGCATTGAGAGTTCCTTTCACTGGAACTAAGGGGCCAAGCCTAACTCCTGAAAAACAACCCCACCCCAACATGTCTCCACTGCTCTAGAGTACAGTGGCGGCGCGCTTTACCCCACTGCATCCCATGCTTTGCATTGCATTTGGTGATGTAAGGCTTGGATGAGCTGCTCTTGACTCTGCAGAAAGTTGGCGACTTCTGTGACCCTCAGCATGCGCTGACCCCGCTCTGTGATTTTACGTGGCCTTACACTTTGTGGCTGTTGTTCCCAATCGCTTCCACTTTGTTATGATCCCACTAACAGTTGAGCGCGGAATATTTAGTAGTGAGGATATTTCTCAAATTGGACTTTTTAAAATGCATCAAGGTGCCCTCAACCCTCAACTGGTTTATTAATATCCATGTGTCTGTATAATGAGTGTGTTGCAGGTCTGTGTTTTATTGGTTGTTGTCTCCCCTCTTACCCCCTCTACACTTTATTCTCCACAGCTTTACACACCCATATTTAGGAGACATTTCAAGACATTTTGGATGTCCTTCAGATGAGACGTTAAACCGAGGTCCTGACTCTCAGTGGTCATTAAAAATCCCAGGATGTCCTTCGATAAAGAGTAGGGGTGTAACCCAAGCGGCAACCTCCCGCAGTTTCTCTTGAAGCCAATACGGAAGTGCCTCAAACTGCAGTTCATCGACTGGCCGCTAGGGACAGGATCCAGAAGGGAGCAGAATCTCATTGAGCCCCATGTTAAAATGGCCAACTTTAGAGCAGAATAAAACATGTTTACAGCCTGGTACAAATTGTGCTTTTGGTCTATACGGCTCATTTTGCCCTTCATGACGACTGTGAGGGGGGTGAATTTTTTTATAAACTCATTCGTTTACATTATATAAAGCCTTAAAATTCTGCATTATTAAGGGCGTGGCCATTTCGAGTGACAGGTGGATAGCCATTTATCTGCTGTCTGTTAGTCATCGCGTCACTTAAGCTCCGCCCACATCCCGCCTTTTTGCCCATTTTCTGTTATCCGGGAGTGACGCACGATGACGCGCTGCCAAGATGGCTCGTCCCTACTTTGCGCTTCAGAACGGCTCATCAGAATCCTATGGGTGACGTCACGGACACTACGTCCATATTTTTTTACAGTCTATGGTGTAAACCCAGCATCCTGGCCACATTTGCCCATTGGCCCCTGTCCATCATGGCCTCCTAATCATCCCCATATATATATACGATTGGTCTCCTGGTGTGTGTGGTGGGCGTTCTGGCGCAATATGGCTGCCGTCGCATCATCCAGGTGGTGCTGCACATTGGTGGTGGATGAGGAGACTCCCCCCTTCTATATGTAAAGCACTTTGAGTGCCTAGAAAAGAGCTATATAAATGTAAATAAGTATTATTATTATTATTATTTTCAGAGGTTTTCCCAACTCTGAGATGTGATCGACCAGGCTTAAACAGGGGGGGTTCATGACACTTTAGATTGCCAACTCTCAATGCCAGTGGAGGTGCAGTTCTGATTGGGTCTGAAACGACCTCTGACCTCATGCACACGTCCACACACAGTCTGCTTTGGTACACTTCCCTTCAGGTAGATTCAAACAGGTTTTAGCACATTAGTCTCGACTTTGAGAAAATCACGCTCAGTTTGACCCTTT